>NW_004444148.1:3120383-3121836 GCF_000243295.1 Trichechus manatus latirostris | reverse complement strand
GGAAAGCAGAGTTTGGGGTTGCCATTTTTGGCATGAATATAAAGCGCAACTACTTTACATAGAAAGAGGCAGGCTTAAGCTCTGACAGTCAATATGACAGAGACGTAATATCTCCCCACCACTTTGGGTTTGCTCTTTTATGGTTCGCCATAATCATAAACTGACCTTTCTCTACCTAGCCTATATGATTTCCTATTATTCCCCAAAATAAATGATGTATCTACTATGATACAACCATCTTTTTTCTACCACTATCTTAATCGTTATATGTAAGAGTTTCAGGTATTGGTCACTCTAACTACAGTTTTATCATCTACATCACTATTTTAGCAGCATCCAAAAAATTTCTATCCAGCATTACAATATGCATTATATGTCTAAAATCATTTAAATGGTGAAGAAAACAGTTTAATTCCTTAGCCCAATATGTAACTTTTGTTCATAAAACAGTTATTCATGATATTACTTAAGAGATAAGAGTTTAAGAACAGTAATCTTGAGTGCTTTGAAATTCATGTGACCATTTCTGCTGCTTTTACTAAACCAACACTTTAAAACTTTCACTTAGAAAACTTTTTTTTTCTGCTTGTTAATTAACCTAATTCTTCTTTCCTCTGAAAGTCTAAGAGCAGCTGGATTATGCAAGTTGCTGCTACTGGAGTGGAGGGAAATTTTTTTTTTTTTTTTTTTTTACCATTCTGACTGAATAATAGCTGTTGGCAAAGACTCTCAAAAGCTGGTAAATGCTATAGATATCTGGACTATTCTCCTCAGCTATATATATATATAAAAGAGTCGTCCAATGTTCCAGCACTAAAATGCACAAAACTTATGCCTTAGGGAACTAGAAAATTTGCCTCCATATTAGGTGAACATATGGGTTGTGATGTATTAATTATATAAAGTTTGGGATCAGATAAATTGAGCTAAGCCCTAAAACTGACTGATACATAATACAGCCCATATTTGTGTTGGATGAGAGAACACAGCAGTATCTAAAAGTTAAGGTCATGACTTGCATAAGATTAGAAAGGCCAAGACCCTCCTTCCAGATTCATTACCAAGATAAATCAAACCAAACCAAGTGCCATCAAGTTGATTCCAAGTTGCTGCCAAGTTGAAAAACATGGCTACCCCATGTTCTTCAGAGTAGAACTGTGCTCAATAGGGTTTTCAACAGCTGTGATCTTTCAGATGTACATCACCAGGTCTTTCTTCTAAGGTGTCTCTGGATGGATTCAAATCGCCAACCTTTCAGTTAGTAGCCAGCACCACCCAGGGAGTCACTTAACTAATTTACTTTTGTGACTTCCCTATCTGGGTTGATATCTGGTTGCTTTGTCCTGTGTTCTAGTCTTGGGTTGTTATCTGATGTTACTGATTTTCTAACTGGAGGACTCTCTTTAGTATTTCTTGTAATTCTGGTTTGGTTTTTGCAAATTCCCTAAATTTC
>NW_004444148.1:3118019-3119334 GCF_000243295.1 Trichechus manatus latirostris | reverse complement strand
CGGGTGGTTAGATCTGTTACTAGGTATGTGAGCTCAGAAGTCCGCCCACTCCTCCTGTATGGATTCAGCTCAGGTGCCCAGGTAGACAGCCACCAAGTGTGTGGTGTAGGCTCTCACTTACAGTCCTAGACAGGCATGGGTGATTGGTGTAGGCACAGGCATCTGGCTACAGCAGGGGGACACACACTGAGCAAGGCAGGGGACTGACGGCCACCCCCGAGTGTCCAGGAAGGCGTGTCCCTGTCCCCCAGAGGGCGTAGGTGGGTGGGTTTTGCAGCCGGACTATGAGCACCTAATGCTGTTGGGTGTAAGGACTGGGGCACTTCTTATTCATGGGCCTCTATCACAGGTGGCTAGGTGGCGTGGGTGGAGCCACCAGTCCTCAGGCCCCTGATGTGGGTAGGTGAAGACCCTGCTTTATGGACAGAGCAGTGTCAAATGTCAAAAACCTGTCACTTCACAGCTGAAAACAGTTGAAGAGTTCTGGTATGTACTCTGCTGTACTGTGGTAATGAGGGCCTACGCTATTGAGAGTCTATGCAGGGGAAAGGCACTCAAAGTCCATGGATCCCTTATGCCTGTGCATGGGCAAAGGAGCTGTGCCTACCCTGGGTTCCTGGCTTAGGGGAGCCGGCAGTTTATTTTTCCCGTTTGTTCACTCTCCAAGGCAGGGAGAATGGCTCCGGGCATGTGGCAGATCCTACTTCCGGACCAGGGGACTCAGCAATTGCTGAAGCTGCTCCAGGACCCACTGCACAGCAGGGAGCGGGGAGGTAAATGGGAGAGAGGTTTTTCCCTAAGGGGGGTGTTTTTGATCCATGCGATAGGCCATACGCAATTACTTATCTTCCACTGGATCAAGGGCTGCTTCTCACTGGTTCTGGGTGGCCATGTAGACTCTCTGGTGCTAGGTCTCTCCCCGGGCAGAAAACACGCCTCCCAAGCACGGCTGCTTGCCTGCCTCACGGCTCACCCACGAGCTGATCAGGCCTGAAGGGCTCAGGCAACTCCTCTCTGCTTCCAAAACGTCTCTCCCTCCCCCTGACACTCAGTCTGGCTTCTCAACTCTGCCTTTGATGTTCAGGGCTCCCAGATTGCTATATATAATAGAATCAGTTGTTTTCTCGGGTCTTTGTTGAAAGAGGTCCACTTGAAGCGTCCGACTACTCCGCCATCTTGGCCCCACCTCCCAAGTCACTTAATTGATATTCCGTGACTCAGTTTTCTCTTTTGCTGCATGAAAAGACTAGTAGTACTCTCTACACCAATCCCTAGGGGAAAAAAGATTCTATCTAGAATGATAACGAGGTTCTAT
>NW_004444148.1:3094914-3106319 GCF_000243295.1 Trichechus manatus latirostris | reverse complement strand
AGTTATCAAAAATGGAAAAAATCAAAAAATAGGACAGATGAAAACTGTTGTTATTACTGTTTAAACAGTAATAAATAATCCAAGACCACCCACCTTTTGGAGTATTAATTTTAAAAATTATGCCTCCAAGAACTCCTTTAAATATCACAGCCAATAAAGTAAAATAAAATAAATATGAGCATAAATTTTCAATTCAATTAACACAATTGGAAGAAAGACACTATCCTAAATAGAGATTCGTAGAGAAAAATTTTTCACTAAAATTCTACTAAAACAAAAGCCAACTATTAAGTCCAAGTATGATTAGTTTAATTTGAATGCAGGAGCTATCTCAAAAAAAAATCCAAGTTACTGTTTTCCAGATATGCCTGCAACAACTGTGAGAGAAGGAAAATGACATGAATAAAGACACTGCTTACTTTCTCCTACTAGAACTTTCACAATATAATTCAGTCCTGATGTATTAGTGACCTGAGATCCATTAACCAATTGCATTTATCACTCGAAAATTTAAAAGGAGTCTTCCCTTCTTTAAAACACACACATGTGCGCAGGTGCATATACATTCTGATCTTAATCTCAGGCACAGCAAAACAAAGCTGATTACCAAACCAACATATACTGAATTGAAAACTGGGCAAAAATGGACATTACAGTAAAAAATGTTGTACCAGCTATTTCTTTGTCTGGTTTAGAGATGGTCTTATGTGTTATTTTTTAATTATTTTGAGAAAATTAGTACCAAATTAATTATATAGAGAGACAGACACTCTAAGTGTTCATCACACATTCAACATATATAGAGCATATATAGAGCACAGAAGCAAAATCACAAAGAAAATCTAGACTTTTACTACAAAACGGCGTGATCTTTACTGGTGCTCAGATAAACAAAGAGGTAGCTAAAAAATTGCCACCATTTCTCTCAAATGTCATCAGTTATATAAGACCTCAAGATACATTCTAACTTGAAAAATCCATCCTTATAAACAGTTAAGACAGATTAATTTCATCTATTTCATAGTATCGAGTCTTCCCCAGATGTTAATAACAGGCAGAAGTATTCAATTTTAGCTTTTTGTCACCAGAGACAACTGCCACATCACTGTGTAAGCATGATAAATCATTTTATTAGTCAAATATTTGAATTCCACTCAAGTGCACTTAATAAAACAGCACTATACACCATAATTTGAAATTTAAGATAAGATCTCTTATTGGAAATGGGGTTTTCAAAAATACAACTAACAATGATTTCAAATTACGTTTCATTGCTGTTCTAACGAAAATCCAAAGAGAATGATTTAATTGCTTCCAGCATCTCTGAAAGATGATCTAGTCCTTTAATGTATTAAAATAGAAGTAATAAAATAGACTCCTGAAATCTAGAATCTGAAGTACAGTTAGAAAATTAAAATCAATTTTGTATGATTAATTCAAACTATGGTTAAATTGCAAAGGGACAGCTCAGGAGTTGATAAAATTTCAAATTAGATACATTTGGTGAAAAAACATAAACAAATGCAGGTGCATGTAATGTTTACATTGCGTTAGATTTTTCAGACCCACGTATAACGTTTAAGTCCTGAAATCCTGAACATTTAATTTCTGAAAACACTGCTTGCTAAGGAGGAATTTAAAAAAAAAAAAAAATCCAACCAGACTGCATCTAAAATGAGGCTGTATTTTCTCCTTTTATAAAATATTTTTGACTCATAGCACAAAAAATATGCACAGAAAGACATTTAGAACTTTCTATCCCTTTTTAAGATTGGGGGATCACTGATCTTGAAAAACTCCTTCTACTGGCTTTGCTTTCTTCAGAGTCTTTCTATTCTTCCAAGGGCTTTCCTACAGATGTACATCAGCTGTGTATACTGTATAAGTTATTTGCCTGTTCATGCAATTTAAGAGGTGGCTTGGTTGGACATTGGCTTGGTCTTTAATATTTATTTCTGGTAGGATTCTCTAACTTTCGCCTGCAGTGCATCACATGTCTTCTTGGCATCGCCTAGAAGCATGGCCGTGTTAGGTTTGTAGAAGATTGGATTGTCCACGGCAGCATAGCCAACACCCAAAGTCCTCTTCATAACAATGACCTAGGAACCAAAGAGTAAGTGAGAGAATGTATTTTGCAGACCTGGTTAGGATGCGAAAGGCACTCAAATATGGCGCTCACTTTGTACAAGGTAATTATTCAATACAGAGACTTTTAAAATACACACGGAGTATTTTTAAATGCATGTTTACACCGTAGTAACTTTAATTTTTAAAACGGGCTCATACTCTTCTATCTATTAGAGGAAAAAACATGTTAACAATAGTTATCTCTGAATGATAATATTACAAGCGATTATTTTCCTCTCAGAGCTTGTATCTAGAAAAACTATGTATAACATTTTCTAACTTGAAAAATAAACATCTTCATATGAATGTGGTAAGAGAACAAACTTAGTGCAGAAGCTTCTGCTACAAATACTAAAATTATGCAACTGAGTGGGAAAACAGGGCATGTTTCCTACTCTGTCACTTTACAAAGTGTACTAGAAAGTTCTAGGACAAAACCCCGTTGGAAACAGAGCAATACAGCTTCTTACGAGGACAGAGCTCATAAACTATGCTCCTATAAAATATAAAGCAAAATGGGAAGGTATAGGTCAATCTATAATACTGATGTATTATAAACATTCACAATTACACATATTATGGATATTACTGTCATGTTGACTATCAATTAAGTCTGCCCTTAATGAAATGAAAAATCTTTCTATGATCTTCTAGGACATCTAATCTATCCAAAAATGGAAGCAGTGCAAATTTATCCATGCCTTGTGTAGCATTAGTACAGTTATATACTCTGCAAACTCTCAAATACTGATTAATGAGGCAATAATTTTTATATACATGAGTTATTTCATATCTACTCCCTCATCACAAATACTGTCGTAAGTTTTGAACTCATCATATATATAATAAAAAGAAACCAAAGGGGAAATATACATTATGTTATTATGATTTTTAAAATGTAGATATGATTCAGTAGTGGTAAAGAGATGTGCCCACTGCTGGAGTAAAGGAAAACTCACAAGTCTTTGCATTCTCTGAAATCTAGTAATTAGCTTTTTCAGAAGTAATGTGTGTGAGCA
This sequence comes from Trichechus manatus latirostris, assembly GCF_000243295.1. Lineage (NCBI taxonomy): Eukaryota > Metazoa > Chordata > Mammalia > Sirenia > Trichechidae > Trichechus > Trichechus manatus. The sequence goes on along the minus strand of NW_004444148.1, from coordinate 3,103,173 downwards.
AAGCTCACTTCCCTATGCATTAAGTTATTATGTGGGATTCTAAATCACCTTTCTGCTAGGCACTTCATAATGACATAAAAATTCCCTTTCAAAAAAATAAAAGACTTGGGGAACATCTTGCTCAACTGGCATTACACAGTTTATAAAGACAATGTTCTACATTCCACCTTGGTGAGTAGCATCTGGGGTCTTAGAAGCCTGTGAGTAGCCATCTAAGATACTCCACTGGTCTCACCCCTTTGGGAGCAAGGGAGAACAAAGAGAACAGGATACAAGGAAAAGATTAGTCCAAAGGACTAATGGACCACGGCTACCAAGGACTCCAGCAGACTGAGTCTAGCACAGCTAGATGGTGCCCACCTACCACCACTAACTGCTCTGACTGAGATTACAACAGAGGGTCCTGGACAGAGCTGGAGAAGGATGTACAATAAAATTCTAACACACACAAAAAGACCAGATTTACTGGCCTGACACAGACTGGAGAAACCCCTAGAGTATGGCTCCTGGACACCCTTTTAGCTCAGTGGTGAAGTCACTCCTGAGGCACAGCAGTCCAGGGACAAGGACTAGAACACGGGAGGACAGGAAATCTGGTGATAGGGAACCCAAGGTTAAGAAGGGACAGTGTTGGCATGTCATGGGGTTGTTAGTCATTGTCATAGGGCACTATGTGTACTAACTGTTTAATGAGAAACTATTTGTTCTGCAAACCTTCATCTATGGTACAAAAAAAAAAAAAAAGAAATATCTATGAGATCAAACTGACAACAGTAACTCAAAAGGTTTGATGGGAAGCCTAGGTAGGGGACAGTGAGTTGAAGATAATGGTGATGGAATAATTTGGCAAAGGATAGTAAGAATAGCAGCACAACTGAAGAATGTAATCGATGTCACTGAACTGTACGTGTATAAATTTTTGAAATGGTGTAACTTTGGCTATGTATAGTTTCACTAAAAAACAAAGGTCCTCCAAGGTTGAGAAGAGAGAGTGTTGACATGTCATGGGGTTGTTAACCAATGTCATAAAACAATATGTGTACTGACTGTTTAATGAGAAACTATTTGGTCTGTAAACCTTCATCTAAAGTACAATAATAAATAAATAAATAAATAAATAAATAAATAAATAAATGAAAGAAATATGCTCATTTTCATATATGAAGGTGATGATACTGACTCACTGTCCCAGAGGGAAGCCATCTGTTTCACTGGACTAGATCTGGAACTCAGCCTTTTTTCAGCTGTGATTAAAGATTCTGTTAATCCATCTACATAATCTCATCTGGTTCTACATGTGACCAGGGCACATTCACTCAAGTTCTCTGGTGGCCACAGAACAAAGAGAAGCTGAACACACGGAAAAAAAACTGGTTGCCATCAAGTTGATTCTGACTCATAAGGACCCTAGAGGACAGAGTACAACTGCCCCATAGGGTTTCCAAAGCTGTAATCTTTATGGAAGCAGACTGTCACATCTTTCTCCCATGGGGCAGCTGGTGGGTTCAAATCACAGACTTTTTGGTTAGCAGTTGAGCACTTTAACCACTGTGCCACCAGGGATCCTTTGGACATAGGGAACTAGGTCCTAAACATGCTCTAACTTCCTGGGCCTCCTAAAAGGCATCATAACTTCCCATTAAGTGATCAAGGAAAGTTCTATGCACATATTTTAAGTAATCTTTGACTATTAGAACAAAAACACAAGTCTAAAACTTCACCTGCTTTGACTTCCAGACCTCGAGGACTGGCATGCCTGCAATAATAGAGTTGGGGTCTTCTTGAGCTGCTGAATTAACAGTATCATTAGCTCCAATTACCAGGACCAAATCAGTGTCTGCACAGTAAAAGAAAAAAGAGAAAATGTAAAACTCAAATGGGTCACTTTCACTTCTTTTCAGGCAAATTATAGTGATCTGACTTTATAATCACAAAAACAACAAAAGCTAATATTTATAGGACGCTTACTGGTGCACAGTACTAAGAGCTTTATCAGAGAGGTTAGGGAACTTAGCCAACGTTACACAGCTAAAAAGCAATAGATCCTGCGTGTGAACCTGAGCATTCTTTTTTTTTTTTTTCCCCATCCTCACCCCTCCCCCACCCCGTAACCATCAAAGATTGTTTTTGTGTGTAAACCTTTTCATGAGTTTTTATAGTAGTGGTCTCATACAATATTTGTCCTTTTGTGATTGACTTATTTCACTTAGCATAATGCCCTCCAAATTCATCCACGTTGTGAGATGCTTCGCAGATTCATCACTGTTCCTTATCGTTGCACAGTACTCCCTGTGTGTACGTAAATCTTTATCCATTCACCTGTTGATGGGCACTTAGGCTGTTTCCATCTTTTTGCTATTGTGAGTAATACTACAATGAACACGGGTGTGCATATGTCTATTCATGTGACAGCTCTTATTTCTCTAGGATATATTTCTAGTAGTGAGATTGCCAGATCATATGGCATTTCTATTTCTAGCTTTTTAAGGAGGTGCCATATCATTTTCCAAAATGGTTGTACCATTTTGCATTCCCACCAGCAGTGCATAAGAGTTCCAGGCTCCCTGCAGCCTCACCAACATTTGTTATTTTCTGTTTTTTGGATTTCCTGCCAGTAATGTTGGGGTGAGATGGTATCTCATTGTGGTTTTGATTTGCATTTTTTTAATGGCTAGTGATCGTGAGCATTTCCTTATGTGTCTGTCAGCTGCTTGAATGTCTTCTCTGGTGGAGTGTCTGTTCATTTCCCTTGCCCATTTTTTATTTGGATTATTTGTCTTTTTGTTGTAGAGGTGGTGGATTTTCCTGTAGATTTTAGACATTAGACCTCTGTAGGATTTGTCATAACCTAAAATTTTTTTTTCCAGTCTGTAGGTTCTCGTTCTCTTTTGGTGAAGTCTTTTGATAAGCATACATATTTCATTTAGCTTATCTTCCGGAATTTGTGTGTTGTTAGTTATGGTTTATATCCTGTTAATGCCATGTATTAGGGCCTCTAGCGTTGATCTTATTTTTTCTTCTATGATCTTTATAGTTTTTGGTTTTATATTTAGGTCTTTAATCCATTTTGAATTAGTTTTTGTATACGGTGTGAGGTATGGGTCCTGTTTCATTTTTTTGCAGATGGATATCCAGTTTTGCCAGCACCATTTGTTAAAAAGACTGTTTCACATTTGATGGACTTTGGGCCCTTTTCGAAGATCAGGTGACCACAGGGGGATGGATTTACATTTGAGTTCTCAATTCTGTTCCATTGGTCAATTTATCTGTTGTTGTACCAGTACCAGGCTGTTCTGACTACTGTAGCTGTATAGTAGGTTCTGAGGTCAGGAAGTGCGAGTCCTCCTACTTTAGTCTTCTTCTTCAATAGTACTTTACTTATCCGGGGCCTTTTCCTATTCCGTATAAAGTTAATGATTAGTTTTTCCATCTCTTTAAAGAATGCAGTTGGTATTTGGATAGGGATTGCACTCTATTTGTAGATTGATTTGGGTAGAATTGACATTTTCACAATGTTGAGTCTTTCTTCCATGAGCAAGGTATTAAATCTGAGCATTCCTGACTACAGCCTGTGCTATTATGCTTTCCCCCTCCAAGTGGATCTACCAAATCTAAGTTTATAGTTCTTTTATTATCCCAGAATGATCTTGCCACTCACATTATTTTATAAGATTTGCATTCCATTTTCAACTTTTAGAATGACCACGTAAGATGCCCACTGATGTTTAAAAGACAATGGTCTATGAGTCTATACTCTCTTCAAGCTGTGTCCCTAATTCCTGGAACAGGCTGGTTTCACACATAATTTAGCAGTGAATTTTGAAAAGGGGCATAAAATTAAAATGGACTAAATCCTCTCTATAGGGACTATCATATAAACTACCTTAGAACTTTGCCAAAAATGCCATGTGAATCTAGACATGCACACGATTTCATTATTTTCTATAATAAACAATAGTTTTTTAAGTTTACAGTGGATACTTGCCAGAGGGAACTGGTTTAATTTTAACAAACATGACCTTGAGCCAAACGTCATTAGCATTCAACATCTACCCAATTCCAGCCATAAACTACAGCACCTTATCTACTAAAGTCCTACTACTTTAAAAAAAAAAAAAAAGTTACTTCCCTGAACATGAACTGGTACAACTGGAAACCACTAAAATCCAGATACTAGCAGGACGCTAAATTATCAACAGAAGCAATTTTATAAATAAGGAAACTAAGATTGAATACCAAGCTCAAGGTTACTAGTTAGTAAGAGTCAGGAGTTGGGTTCAAAATTCAGGTCTACTCAGAGCCCCAGTCTTCACCTCTACACTACACTACACTGCACTGCTTCCCAGGATTTCACCAATCCTCCAGATCTTCTCAGAGAAACAAAATTTAGCCATGCTGCCTACAAAGTACCTTATTCAATACTGTCTTTCACTTATTTTCAACTGCATACTATACTATATGCAGGTATTCTTCATCTGACTTGTAGGTCTTCACTGATCCCAAGGTTTGTATCCTAAGTCTGGTATTCCTTTATTCACATTAACAATATTTAAACTTCACCACTGCCCTCATCACTTACCTGGGAAATCATGGTTGATCTCATCCATCTCCAACACAATATCATATGGCACCCCAGCTTCAGCCAGCAGCACATTAAGCTGACCAGGCATCCGGCCTGCAACTGGGTGAATTCCAAACCTAGACATGAAACAAATGAACAGCTGGCCTTACTCGATGGGCCGAAATGTGCACAGACCCCAATATCACCTCCAAATCTGCACACGTTGTTCTTGGCACCTCTGTTTCTCCTGGTACTATCTGATCTCTACAGGCAGCAATAAAATTAGTCCAGATATATAGTCAATCTACAAATACTAAAGCTGGAGATTCAATATCTAAGTATACAGAAACTATAACTCCCCTCAGGAAAAAAAAAAAAAAGTGCAATTTTAGAACCAGACTGTTCCAAGTATACTTTAAGTGCAATAAACTTCCAATAACATTAATAAATAATGTCACTTTACATTTAGTAAGCATTGCGTTCTCTCATGAAACTTCCTGATAAATCCTTAAATTTAAAAATGTATGTATGTCAACCTGGAATTAAGTGTTTCCCTTGAAAAATCAACATTATTCCATGAAATGCATTCAACTCCACATTCAACTTTAATCTCTCAGTTCAAAGGTAGGAAAATCAAATACTGTCATGTGCACGATGTCGAAGGCCTGCACTCTTTCAGAGAGTAATATGAAGTGGTACTCCACAAAAGAAATGTGAGAGTGAAACACTGGAATGTTTAAAAGGCAGAGCGAATGATACAAAAATCAGAGTGCCATATTCTTATTAAGGCAAAGGAACCTGAAGCATATCAGAAATTTCAACAACAGACATAATGGAATATTTGAAGTCCTTTAATCCAACCTTTCCCACTGTATCAATCTCTGTCTCTTCAGCACCAGGCACAGTGGGTTCAATAAAAAGCAACTGAGTGGACTTCCAGCTTCTGGTCCAACACGTAAAGAGCTTAGAAGTTGTCACTCCTGTCCTCAAAATAACAACAAACTGAACAAACTGAAAATCAATAACTCTTCTTAGATCTATCAGAGAACTGAGGTCACAAAGCAAACTGCCACTGTGAAAACTGGAGAGACGGCAGATTCAGAGAACCACAGCTTAGCAGAAGCCAAAACCACCACTGGAGCCAGTAACTGGTAGGAATACATAGAATAATTAACTGGAGACTAAGTGTGGACTGACTTGAGAGAGAATTCTGGGAGGCTCTACCTTAGGGGAGCCCCACACTATCTTGAGTCCTACCCTCCAGGAGCCCCACCATGTCCTCACAATAAAGAGTGGGGGAGAAAACCACCTCATGTTTCCTTGCAGAGAGAGGGCAAAATGAACCATTTTGAAATAGCCCAGAGCATTCTGTTCTCTTTAACGAAGGCCTACCTGCACAGCAAGCTATTTTACTAGAGCCTAACAAACATGTGGAAAGAGAAACCCCCAACTCCAGCCCTCTCTAGCCTTTATGTATCATCTAAAGGGGGGAAAGAAGTTGAGAAGCACTTGTGAAGGTCAGAGCCCAGAGGTATAGCCCACTAAAAGAATGAGACCTAATCATAAGATTATGGAATCCTTCCCCTCCTCTCAAATCTTTTTTAAATTATTATGCTGTTGTTGAGAATATACACAGTAAAACATATACCAATTCTACAGTTTCTACATGTACAATTCAGTGACATTAATTACATTCTTCGAGTTGTGCAACCATTCTTGCACTCCTTTTCTGAGTTGTTCCTCCTCCATTAACATGAACTCACTGCCCCCAAGGTTCCTATCTCATCTTTCGAGTTGCTGCTATCAATTTGATCCTATTTAGATAGATCTTAAAAGAACATAACACTCAAGGCAGATATTCTTTACCACTAAAACTAAACTATTGTTTGGTTTGAAGACTTCAGGTGTATTTTTGATTTAAGGTTTAAAGATTATCTCAGGGCAATAGTTTCGGGTGTTCATCCAACTTCCGTGGCTCCAGAATGACTGGATTACATGAGAATTTCAAATTCTGTTCTGCATTTTCCCCCTTTTTGATCAGGATTGTTCTATAAAATCTTTGACCAAAATGTTCAGTAATGGTAGCTGGGCACCATACAGTTCTGGTCTCATGGCAAAGGAGGCAGTTGTTCATGGAGGCAATGAGCCACACATTCTATATCCTCCTCCTATTCCTGACTCTCCTTCTTCCTCTGCTTCTCCAGGCAAATAGAGAGCAATTCTTGTGCCTTGGATGGCCGCTTGCAAGCTTTTAAGATCCCAGTCACTACACAATGAACTGGGAGGTAGAACAGAAGCACTAAACATGTTATTAGGCCAATTAACTGGGATGTCCCGTGAAACTATGACCTTAAACCTCTAAACCAAGAAACCAAATCCCACTGGGTGTTTGGTTGTACATAAGCAGCCTCAGCAGCTATTTTTTTTTTTTTTTGTAGTTATTGTAAATATATCTATTACACAACTTTTACCAATTCAACTTCTTGTTGTGTTGTTGTTAGGTGTCATTGATTCTGACTCACAGCAACTGTATGTACAACAGAACAAAACACTGCCTGGTCCTGCACCATCCTTACAATTGTTGCTATGCTTGAGCCCACTGTTGCAGTCAATGTGTCAGTCCATCTCGTTGAGGGTCTTCCTCTTTTTCGCTGACCCTCTACTTTACCAAGCATGATGTTCTTCTCCCGGGACTGGTCCCTCCTGATAACATGTCCAAAGACGTGAGACAAAGTCTCACTATCTCCCCTTCTAAGGAGCATTCTGGCTGTACTTCCTCCAAAACAGACTTGTTTGTTCTTCTGGCACTTCATGATATATTCAATATTCTTTGCAAGCACCATAATTTGAATGCATCAATTCTTCTTTGGTCTTCCTTATTCACTGCTCAGCTTTTGCATGCATATGAGGCAATTAAGAATACCATGGCTTGGGTCAAGCGCACCTCAGTCCTCTCAATGTGAGAGCTTTGTTTTTTAACACTTTAAAGAGGTCTTTTGCAATGCGTCATTTGACTTCTTGACTGCTGCTACCACGGGTGTTGATTGTGGGACCAAGTAAAATGAAATCCTTTACAATTTCAATATTTTCTCCATTTATCATGATGTTGCTTATTGGTCCAGTTGTGAGGACTTTTGTTTTATGTTGAGGCGTAATCCATACTGAAGGCTGTAGTCTTTGTTCTTCATCAGGAAGTGCTTTAAGTCCTCTTCACATTTGGCAAGCAAGGTTGTGTCATCTGCATATCATAGGTAGTTCATGAGTCTTCCTCTAACCTTGATGCCATGTTCTTTTTCTTTTTCACATAGTCCAGCTTCTCGGATTCTTTGTTCGGCGTATAGATTAAATAAGTACGGTGAAAAGATACAACCCTGACGCAGACTTTTTCTAATTTTAAACTACACTGTATCCCCTTGTTCTGTTCGAATGACTGCCTCTTGGTCTATGTATAGGTTCTACATGAGCACAATTAAGTGTTCTGAAATTGCCATTCTTCACAATGTTATCCATAATTTGTTATGATCCACACAGTCGAATGCCTTTGCATAGTCAATAAAACACAGGTAAACATTTTTCTGGTATTCTCTGCTTTCAGCCAAGATCCATCTGACATTAGCAATGATATCCCTCATTCCAAGTCCTCTTCTGAATCTGGCTTGAATTCTGGAAGTTCCCTACCGATGTACTGCTGCAACCAC
>NW_004444148.1:3092330-3094523 GCF_000243295.1 Trichechus manatus latirostris | reverse complement strand
TTCTTTTTGGTACAGTGACTCAGTGTATTCCTTCCATCTTCTTTTGATGCTTCCTGTATCATTCAATATTTTGTCCACAACTTATTCAATACTGCAACTCAAGCCTTGAATTTTTTCTTCAGTCCTTTTAGCTTGAGAAATGTTGGAAGTAGATCGGCAGCTCCTTCTTCCTAGCCTTTCTTAGACTAGAAGCTCCGCTGAAACTTGTCCACCATCAGTGAACCTGCTGGTATTTGAATTACTGGTGGCATAGCTTCCAGCATTACAGCAACACGCAAACCACCACAGTACGACAAACTGACAGACGAGTGGTGGATTCAACTTTTTACAAGTGTATGATTTATTGACAGCACTTACAATCATCACCTGTGCCACCTTATCCTTAATTAATGCAATTTTTCCATCATCGTTAACCCCACCTTCACCCCTCCGCCCCACCCCTGGTAACCACTAATAAACTGTGGTCTCTATACATTTGCCTTCTCTTGTCTTTTTATATAAATGAGGTCATACAGTATTTGTCCTTTTGTGACTGACTTATTTCACAAGCTCCATCCATATTGTAGAATGTATGAAGACTTCATTTCTCTTACTGGCTGAGTAGTATTCCATTGTATATATGTACCAAACTTTGTTTATCCATTCATCTGTTGATGGGCATTTAGGTTGTTTCCACCTTTTGGCTATCGTGAATCACTAGTATTCACAATGAACACTGTTGTACAAGTCTCTGTTTGAGTCTCTGCTTTCAAGTCCCTTCGGTGTATACCTAAGAGTGGAATTGTTGGGTCATATGGTAGTTCTATTTTTCATTATTTTGAGGAACCGCTACACTGTTTTCAACAGCAGCTATACCATTCTGCATTCCCGCCAGCAGTGGATAAGGGTTCCAATTTCTCCACATCCTCATCAACATTTGTTATTTTCTGCTTTGTTTTGTTTTTCATCTTAGCCATCCTAGTGGGAATGGGAATTCCAGAACACTTAATTGTGCTCATGAGGACCCTGTACTTAGACCAAGAGGTAGTCGTTTGAACAAAACAAGGGGATACTACATGGTTTAAAATCAGGAAAGGTGTATGTCAGGGTTGTATCTTTTCACCATATTTATTCAATCTGTATGCTGAGCAAATAATCCAAGAAACTGGACTATATGAAAAAGCACCCAGTATCAGGATTGGAGGAAGACTCATTAACAACCTGGAATATGCAGATGACACAACCTTGCTTGCTGAAAGTGAAGAGGACTTGAAGCACTTACTGATGAAGATCAAAAATCACAGCCTTCAGTATGGATTACACATCAACATAAAGAAAACAAAATCTTCACAAATGGACCAATAAGCAACATCATGATAAACAGAAAAAAGATTTCATTTTACTTGGATCCACAATCAACACCCGTTGAAGCAGCGGTCAAGAAATCAAAGGATGCATTGCATTGGGCAAATCTGCTGCAAAAGATCTCTTAAAAGTGTTAAAAAGTAAAGATGTCACTTTAAGGACTAAGGTGCACCTGTCCCAAGCCATGGTGTTTTCAACTGCCTCATATGTATGTGAAAGCTGGACAATGAATAAGGAAGACTGAAGAAGAACTGATGCCTCTGAATCATGGTGCTGGCAAAGAATACTGAATATACCACTGACTGACAAAAGAATGAACAAATCTGTCTTGGAAGAAGTACAGCCCAAATGCTTCTTAGAAGCAAGGATGACAAGACTTTGTCTCACATACTCTGGACATGTTATCAGCACGGACCAATACCTGGAGAAGGACACCACAGTTGGTAAAGTAGAGGGTCAGCAAAAAAGAGTAAGACCCTCAAGGTGATGGACTGACACAGTGCGACAACAATGGGATCAAACATAACAACGATTGTGAGGATGGCACAGGATCAAGCAGTGTTTCATTCTGTTATACATGGGGCTACTATGAGTTAAAACTGACTCAACGGCACCTAACAACAACAACATCCTAGTGGGAGTGAAATGGTATCTCATTGTGGTTTTGATTTGCACCTCTCTGATGGCTAATGACATTGAGCATCTTTTCATGTGTTTAGTGGCTGTTTGTATGTCCTCTTTAGTGAAACATCTATTCAAGTCCTTTTGCCCATTTTATGATTGGGTTATTTGTCTTTTTGTTGTTAAGTGTCAAAGTTTTATATGTATTTTGTTTATTAGATTCTTATT
>NW_004444148.1:3089623-3091852 GCF_000243295.1 Trichechus manatus latirostris | reverse complement strand
TTTAAAAGGCAGAGCTTAAAAGAGCTATAAAATGGCCAATTATATTGCCCAAATAACTGAGAAATGGCTTTCTACATCTGTAAAACTGAAAATGAAAAAGCCTAATTACTGGTGGTTTCCTAATTGGGGGAGGGTAAGCATCAAGTAACAGAAATTCTCTTTTATCAAACTCCCCTCTGTATTATCTTCCATCTGGGGTTACTGAATATTCCTTAATAATCAATTTATGTTAAAGAAAAAAAAAGAAAGGAATTCTAAGACTATAAGAAAACAAAATTACTATCTCTAGGTGGTAGTACAATCTTTTACCACTGAACTACCACTGAATCTTAGCACTGAACTACCATTTCCCCGACACGTGTGAAGGGATTAGAAAATCACCATTTTGCAACCATCATGATAAAGACTGATTAGGGTAAAAATCATCAGTGGATGTTCAATCTAGGGGGTGACGTTTGAGAAAGCAGGATATTTGCAGGGTCTTAAAGAGAACTCAGAGCAGTTTGTTCCTGTTCCCTTACACTTACCTCAACAGAGAAAGAAAAACATTTAAAAGATCTTTAGTGCTTTCTCTGACAACTACTTTAATGAAGATTGATCAATAGTCAGACACAAAGTAGTTGTCAGAAATATAGCCACCTGTATACTTTGACTGGAGCACTGGTGGCAGAGTGGTTAAGAGCTCAGCTGCTAACCAAAAGGTCAGCAGTTCAAATCCACCAACCGCTCCCTGGAAATCCTATGGGGCAGTTCTACTCTGTCCTACAGGGTTGCTATGAGTTGGAATCAACTCAATGGCAATGGATTTGTTTTCTTTTGGTTTATACTTTCACTAGTGGGCATTGGATTAAACTGATGGACTCCATATTTCTGTTTTCGCCCCAGCTAATACTTTATTGAAAATACCTAAAGAAACAGATTACCAGTGTTAACAATCTAGCTCTCAGCCAAGACTTAAATGAAATTGTAATTTATTATGTATTTTAATACACTGTTAAGTGTACATAGGTACTGACAGAATATTATAACAATGTTCTTCTAAATACCATATGAGAGAAGGAAAAGCACAGAAAATGTGCCTCCAATAAAGACAGAGAGCCTATAATTAAATTTTGGGGACCTTATGTGATTATTTTTTAATAATGAGGACAAAATAATTTCTAAGAGAACTTATCTTAAAATAGAAAATTTTAGTTTGAAAAAGTCATTTCACTTTACACAGATTCTTAGTAATACATCTAAGGTATCAAACTGTACCATTAATTAGCTGATATTCTTTCAATGCTAATGCCAATTTACATTTCAACTGTATCAATTTCAAATCAACATTCCAAACTAATGTAGAGGGTTTTTCCCCCATTGACTAAAAGACATTCCTACTTGTATCACTGACTAGACCCAATGATAAAATTAAATAAACAGATTTAGTTCAGTGACCTACAGCCTAAAAGGATCAGAGGGTACCTGGACAAGGTTCAAAAGAAATACAAAATACGTAACAACTTAAAAAATAACACATTCTAAGTAAGGAAAAAAAAAAAGATCTTAACTAGCTAGAAAAAAGGCAGAACTGTGATTTTCAAGTAGACCAAAATAAAATGGAAGCTGACCTCATATTCCTCATTTCCACAGAGCAGAAGAAAAGAAAATGGCCTTCACATGCAAAAAAAAAAAAAAATTGGAATTAAATTGTTTTAAAAATATGCTCTGCCTTTGTCTTCTTCACTTGAATAGGCCACCATTCTCAGTTCCTTTGTGTGCCTTGTGATTTTTGTGTTGAAGGTGTGGGACAAGAGAATTTTACAAGGTGTTGCCTTTCTCAATTTCCCCAATTACATGGTGCTTTTGACAGCACAAATTTCTACAAGAAATTTCAGGAGGTCACCATCTTCAGACATTGATTGACATTCCCTCTCCCTCCCTGTGATACTTCCAGCTCAAGTCGGACCAAGGTTTCAGTTTTTCAGGGGCGCCTAAACAGATCTGAAAACATACACTAATCAATCCTTGCTCAGGGAGGCACAGTCTTTAGTCTTTGGGTTGCCACTCCCTCCCCTGCTCTGTGAGAATGTCATGCTAGAAAGGTGAGGGGTGAGGACACCCTGAACAGTCTGCCAGGGAAATCTATGCATTTAGTTTCAGAGCAGGAGATCAGTGGCCCATCCCAGGGCACAGGAGCTCCATGTGCCGGCCGGTGGTACAGGGCGACTCCTGGGCCACTGGGGCCAT
>NW_004444148.1:3050696-3089123 GCF_000243295.1 Trichechus manatus latirostris | reverse complement strand
AGTGCTTTTTTTCGTTAAAAAGCTAGAAATAGAAATACCTTATGATCTGACAATCCCACTACTAGAAATATATCCTAGAGAAAGAAGAGCCATCACACGAATAGACATTTGCACACCCGTGTTCATTGTAACATTACTCACAATAGTAAAAAGATAGAAACAACCTAAGTGCCCATCAACAGATGAATGGATAAACAAACTATGGTACATACACACAATGGAATACTACGCAATGATGAAGAACAACGATGAGTGTGCGAAACATCTCACAACATGGATGAATGAAGGGCATTATACCGAAGTCACTCTGGAGGTTCACCCTTCAGCCAAAGATTAGACAGGCCCATTAAACAAAATGAGACTAAATGGGCACACCAGCCCAGGGGCAAGGTTGAGAAGGCAGGAGGGGACAGGAAAGCTGGTAATGGGGAACCCAAGGTCGAGAAGGGGAAGTGTTGATATGTCATGGGGTTGACAACCAATGTCACAAATTATGTGTATTAATTGTTTATTGAGAAACTAATTTGCTCTGTGAACCTTCATCTAAAGTACAATTTAAAAAAATAAGTATTTTGATTAATTGCAGACTGCATAAAGACAATGTTTCTGTTGAGCTAGTTGTTGAGGGGTAGCTAATCACCAAGCTAACCAACATGTTATATCCCAAAGGACAAACCACTTTATATCTGTTTGCATAATAATTTATTAGAGCAAACTTTAGATTCTAAGGTTGGAGAAAAACATGTGAGATTAATACAAGAGAATGCCCGTATTTTGAGAGAAATAACAGAACATACTCATTTGCAGAGCTATATATGTGTACACTGATGAGTCAATGAGTTTGTAACAAGTCTGGCCCGTGTAACTGGCTAACCTTCAAACTACATATTAAAATTAATTATATCAGACACTGGTTGGCCATGACTGGCAATTTCCAAGCGCTGATGGCCAAAGCTCATCAATGTTCCATCATCACATGAATATCCAGGATTCCAGTAAGCAAAGCCTACCAGCCTCTTAGTTCTTCCCTTTGAACCATGAAAATTATCATTATCATGCACACACTTAAGAAAAAAGAGTCAGCTGTCCCTGATCATGACAAGATTCTACAGATGGAAAACAACTGCTAAATGAGATTATGGAAAGATCTTTGCTTACGCATCCCCTCCTTACCATACTGTACCATAACAACTGGTTAACATGACTGTGCTCTCCAACCTGGGAGCTCCCTGAGTACATAAATCATGTCTTATTTGTCAGTTCCCACAGCACCAGGCACTCTACTACAGGGTCTCAATTGAGGGAGGGAGAGAAGGAAGGAGTTCAAACAACCCAATATAGTGTGCTTTATACGGCATGAATGACTCATAAACTTTCTGTGTCTCTTTTTAGAAAAAGAATTTAGGGAGGTGGCAGTTAAGAGCTCTAGAATGACATCACCTGGGTTCAAAGCATTTGAACAATTTATTCCTGTGTACAGTAGCTCTGGTGGTATACTGGTTAAGCACTCGCTGGGCTGCTAACCAAAAAGTTGACAGTTCAATCCACCAGCCACTCCATGGGAGAAAGACGCGGCAGCCTGCTTCTATAAAGATTTACAGCCTTGGAAACCCTGTGGGGCAGTTCTCCTCTGTCCTATAGGGTCATTATGAGTCAGAATCGACTCAGTGGCAATGGGATTTCTGTGTGCCTCCATTTCTTCATGTGTATAATGGAAATAATAACAAAACCTCTTCAGAAGGTTATTATGAGATTTTAGTAAGACAGTTCACGTAAAGGCTCTTCATAAGCACTTTAGACCACTGCCTGGCACACATAATATATGTATATATGAATAAATATAAGCTGCAATTAAAATGCTCTTTTCAAAGATATTTTCAATACAAATACTCATGTATTTTTAAAATAAACATACATTTTAATAATGATTTTATATGCCAAAAAGCACAGATTTTCACTCTAAAACAAATGTTTGTTTAATGTCAAGTTTCTAAGTTGATTTTCTCATTTTTACCTTGAAATCTCAGTAAATATCAATATAGTCCAATAAAAGCCAGAAATTATTTGTACCCACAACTATATCAAAAGACTAGGTAAATTCTAGATAAATTATATAGTAAATGTACACTGAAGCCAATAGTTATGAACACTGGACTCACTGGGAATTTGGCCATAACTAATATTCAAATACATATTTACTATGATGGAGTCAAATTTCAAAAGGCAATTATCACTTTCAATGTTTCAACAGATACTATTAGGCAAAAAAAAGTAGTTTCCTCAACTGAAAGATACAAATGTCACCAAGTCAGGGTAATCACTTCAGTATTTTGAAGCAAGAAAAATTTCAACGTTTTGCTATTTTTCTCTCTCAAATATAAAAATGATAAAGTCTTTCATGAAACACTACGTAAATAAAAAAGCTAAGACTCAGTCACCAATTAAGAATAGTCCCAGGCTCATCTAGGTCAATTAGCATAACAAAGTTTATTAAGAAAATGTTCTGAACCCCACTTTGGTGAGTGGCGTCTGGGGTCTTAAAAGCTTGTGAGCAGCCATCTAAGATGCATCAACTGGTCCTAACCCACCTGGAGCAAAGGAGAATGAAGAACCCCAAAGATACAAGCAAAATACTAGCCCAACAGACAAAAGGGCCACATAAACCAGAGACTCCATCAGCCTGGGACCAGAAGAACTAGACGGCGCCTGGCTACCACCAATGACCGCCCGAACAGGGAACACAACAGAAAATCCCTGACAGAGCAGGAAAAAAGTGTGGTGCAGAACTCAAATTCACATAAAAAGACCAGACTTAATGGTCTGACTGAGACTAGAGGAACCCCCGAAGACATGGCCCCTGGACTCTCTGTTAACCTAGAACTAAAACAATTCCTGAAGCCAGCTCTTCAGACAAAAATTAGAGTGGACTATAAAACAAAAAATAACACTCGTGAAGCGTGTGCTTCTTAGTTCAAGTAGATACACGAGACTAAACGGACAGCTCCTGTCCAGAGGCAGGATGAGAAGGGAGGAAAGGAGAGGAGCTGGCTGAATGGACACGGGAAACCTAGGGTGGAAAGAGGGACTGTTCTGTCACATTATAGGGATTACAACTAGGGTCACATAACAATATGTACATAAATTTTTGTATGAGAAATTAACTTGAGCTGTAAACTTTCACCTAAAGCACAATTAAAAAAAAAAAAAAGTCCCAGATAGAGTCCAAAAAAAGTTGAATAATCTACTTAAATAAAAAATCCAGATCTTCAGAGCCTTTTAAATTAACCTGGAAAGAGTACAAACGAATCAGAGCATATACAAGAACTATTCATGAATAGCAAGTAAACTAGACAAAATTTGGAAAGGAACAATTCAATAAACAACATTTTTTTAAAAGCCTCTTTTATGATACATAATGATATAAACCCCATTCTTACAGTTTTTCACAATCTTACATTAAATTTTGGACACCCCATGTTTTGGAAGGGGATACAACAATGTGAATTCCCGTGATCATGGACTAAGGAGACAGTATGTTCTGACCAAGGAGCATTACGGCCATTGTTCTTGGACACATGGGACTATTAAAAAGTATAAAACATTCATCATACGGGTCCTACTACAGTTGTTCAAATAAACTACGTCTTCCTTCTTGCAGTATGGAAATGCTCAGATTTAGTTCACCAACTCTGCAACTTGCTCTTGAACGTCGAGTAGGTAAAGCGAAAGGAAGAAATGATGAAGTAAAAGAGTTGAACAGAAGATTTCCAAGGGCGGCTCAAGAAGACAAAGTGAAGTATTATAATGACGTGCAAACATGTGGAGATGGAAAATCAAAAGGGAAGAACACACTCTGCATTTCTCAAGCTGAAAGATCTGAAGAAAAAATTCAAGCTTCAAGTTGCAATATTGAAGGATTCTATGGGAAAAACATTAAATGACTCAGGAGGCATCAAAAGAAGATGGAAGGAACACACAGAGTCACTATACCAAAAAAAATTGGTCGATGTTTAACCATTTCAGGAGGTACCACATGAGCAGGAACTAATGGTACTGACAGAAGAAGTCCAAGCTGCAATGAAGGCACTGGTGAAAAACAAGGCTCCAGAAATTGACAGAACACCAATTGAGATGTTTCAACAAACAGATGCAGCACTGGAAGTACTCACTCGTTTATGCCAAGAAATTTGGAAGACAGCTACCTAGCCAACCTACTGGAAGAGATCTATACTTATGCCTATTCCCAAGAAAGGTGATCCTATCGAATGAGGAAATTATCAAACGATATCATTAATATCACATGCAAGTAAATTTGCTGAAGATCATTCAAAAGCAACTGTAGCAGTATATTGACAGGAAACTGCCAGAAATTCAAACCAGATACAGAAGACAATGTGGAACCAGGAATATCATTGCTGATGTCAGATGGATCCTGGCTGAAAGCAGAGAATACCAGGAAGATATTTACCTGTGTTTTCTTGACTATGCAAAGGCATTTGACTGTGTGGATTGTAACAAATTACGGATAACATTGCAAAGAATAGGAATTCCAGAACACTTAATTGGGCTCATGAGGAACCTGTACATAGATCAAGAGGCAGTTGTTCGAACAGAATAAGGGGATACTGCATGGTTTAAAGTCAGGAAAAGTGTGTGTCAGGGTCGTATCCTTTCACCATACCTATTAAATCTGTATGCTGAGTAAACAGAGAAGCTGGACTATATGAAGAACAGGGCATCAGGACTGGAAGAAGACTCATTAACAATCTGCGTTATACAGATGACACCTTGCTTACTGAAAGTGAAGAGGACTTGAAGCACTTACTGACGAAGATCAAAGACCACAGCTTTCAGTATGGATTATACCTCAACATAAAGAAAAAACATCCTCACAACTGAACCAATAAGCAACATCATGATAAACGGGGAAAAGATTGAAATTGTCAAGGATCTCATTTTACTTGGATCCACAATCAACACCCATGGAAGCAGCAGTCAAGAAATCAAATGACGCATTGCATTGGGCAAATATGCTGCAAAAGACCTCTTGAAAGTGTTGAAAAGCAAAGATGTCACCTTGAAGACTAAGGTGTGCCTGACCCAAGCCATGGTGTTTTCAATCGCCTCATATGCATGTGAAAGCTGGACAATGAATAAGGAAGACCCAAGAAGAATTGATGCCTTTGAATTATGGTGCTGGCAAAGAATATTGAATATAGCATCAACTGCAAGAAGAACGAACAATCTGTCTTGAAGGAAGTACAGCCAGAATGCTCCTTGGAAGACAGAATGGCCAAGGCTTTGTCTCACATACTTTGGATGTGTTATCAGGAGGGGTCAGTCCCTGGAGAAGGACATCATGCTTGGTAAATAGAGGGTCAGTGAAAAAAAGGAAGACCCTCAATGAAATGAACTGACACAGTGGCTGCAACAATGGGCTTAAGCATAACAATGATTGTGAGGATGTTGCAGGACTGGGCAGTGTTTTGTTCTGTTTTACACAGGGTCGCTATGAGTTGGAACCGACTTGATGGTACCTAACAACACTACTTCACCAACAAACCATGTGGAAGAGCCAAGCATCCCAATTTAGCAATAAGACAAAGAAACTACAGGGACAACTAGGGCCCTTTCTAAGGTACTTTTCCCATTTTACAGCCTCTTCCTATTATAAATAGCAAAAAGGAAATATAGATTTTTTTTAAAAAGTCCTTTACAACCTTCAACTATTTTGTCATATGTTTGGGAGTCACTGCGCAAAATTTATTTCCATATTCAAGAGATTCAAAGGGTTAATCTCCCTTAGTTTACTGTGTTTTATATTTTAAAATAAACTATATATAGGGCAAGATACATTGATAGTACTTTTTGGAATTCTACCTTCCAAATACCATCATCCCACAATTTTCCTACAAATGTTATTCTAAGCTCCTAGGGAACTAATCTGTCTTGGAAGAAATACAGTCAGAATGCTCCCTAAAAGCAATGATGGCGAGACTTTGTCTCACATACCCTGGACATGTTAACAGGAAGGATCAGTCCCTGGAGAAGGTCATCATGCTTGGTAAAGTAGAGGACCACCGAAACAGAGGAAGACCCTCAACTAGATGGACTGACATAGTGGCTGCAACAATGGACTCACGCATTAACGATCGTTAGGATGGTGATGGACAGAGCATGGTTTCGTTCTGTTGTACATGGGGTTGCTATGAGTCGGAACTGACTCGGCGGCACCTAACAACAACAACAACAAGTCCTAGGAGGTTGACAAATTAACTAGGAAAAAACATGATACAGAGGAAATAAAAAGAGGACTAATTTGTTAAAAGCCTGCTTATCCCTCCTGTTTTTAAGCAAGTATTTATAAATCATTAGAACCTTAACGGTTAAAATGGATCTTGAATCTGCTTTAAAAGCAAGAGTCCTTTATTTAGAATTACACCGATTATGTGTGTACAGTGTTCTGTCACAAAACAGGCTGAGGATTCCACTGTGGAGGTAAGAAGGAGCCCCTGGTATGGGCACACCTTAAAGACCTCTGGTGTTCTATGTTTCACGTGGCAATGCTCTATTCCGAGGAGGGTCCATCACGGTAATAAAAGGATTTGTTACTATATTCAATATTATTTAAATTAATTGTACACCTACCTGTGAAAAATATGACAGGATAACTGAAAAGGCAGGTTTCTTTGTCTTATCACATCCTGATCAGAACTTCTGATAGACAGTTACAGGTAACTTATTAAAAGCACAAGGAAAAGTTTCTGCAGTTTGGAATAAAACCTTTTAAAACATGAGGGTAGCTGGGTAAATGTTACATAAATTAGTCTTGGTAGTGAAAAGGCTGGGGACCAGCTGGGTGGAGCTAGCCTATCCATCGGTAGAGAAATACAGTAATGAAGTAGGAAAAAAAAATTTCCTGACGAAATAGTTGCTATCCATAGAAACTGACTAATGAGAAAGGTTGTGGAATCAACTTCTCTGGCTAGGCTTCTTAGGCAAAACAATGGACACCCAGCTTTCTAAAATTGTGAAAGTCCTTCTTAGATGCAGTGGTTCAGACAGACTCACTCAGATAATTCTGAATAGAAAAGAAAAATAATGTTCATTTAATTTCCTAGAACTTTCCAGCAGCCAGAATTAGAGAACATTATGTACCCTTCTTCCTTTTTTTTGAAAGCAAATAAGGGTTGAACTGTTTCTCTAACTCTGAAATCTGGTGCTTATCCATGGCCTTCACTTCTTCAGAAAAACAAATTTATGAAAGTTAAAGAGCTTACCAAAATGTCTCAGGGGCACAATTTTTCTGATACAGAATAAAAGAACTTGTTCTACGAATGTGAGTGAGGAAAGGTTTGACAGAAGGCTAAGGTCACATTTTTCATCTCTATGTGTAACATGAGACACTCAGGCCACCAAAAGAGATGTCATTTAAAGAGAATGAGGTCAAAAGATTTAGGGAAAACAGCAAGGGAGTCCTCTATAGAATCAAGCCACAATACTACCTTTTCCACTCCACGGAGATTAATTATAGATTGTGTATAAATCAGGCTTTTCCATCACAGAACCAAATCTAGCTAAACCAGCTGCCATCGAGTCAATTCTGACTCATGGTTACCCCACATGTGTCAGAACAGAACTAAGCTCTACAGGGTTTGCAATGGCTGATTTTTTGGAAGTAGACTGCCAAGTCTTTCTTTCAAGGTACCTCTGGGTGGACTTGAACCTCAGACTTTTCTGGAAGCAGCCAAGAGCATTAACCGTCTGCACTACCTAGGGACTCTTCAAATCCAGATACCAAGCCCAAGGAATAAATCTAACCAGAGACGTAAAAGACCTATACAGAGAAAACTATAAGACACTACTGCAAGTAACTAAACGAGACCTGCATAAGTGGAAAAACATACCTTGCTCATGGATAGGTAGACTCAACATCGTGAAAATGTCAATTCTACCCAAAGCAATCTACAGATACAATACAATCCTGATCCAAATTCCATCGGCATTTTTTTATGAGATGGAGAAAGAAAAATCACCAACTTCTCACGGAAAGACAAGAGGCCCTAAATAAAGCATTAGTCAAGAAGAAGAACAAAGTGGGAAGCCTCACACTACCTGATTTTAGAAACTATTATACCACCACGGTAGTCAAAACAGGCTGGTCTTGGTACAACAAATACATACACCAATGGAACAGAGTTGAGAATCCAGATATAAGTTCATCCACCTATGAGCAGCTGATTTTGACAAAGGCCCAAAGCCCATTAAATTGAGGAAAAGACAGTCTCTTTAACAAACTATACTGGCATAACTGGATATCCATCTGCAAAGAACTGAAACAAGACCCATACCTCACACCATGCACAAAAACTAACTCAAAATGGATCAAAGACTTAAATATAAAATCGAAACGATAAAGATCATGGAAGAAAAAATAGAGACAAAGCTAAGAGCCCTAATACATGGCATAAACAGAATACAAACAATAAGTAACAATGCACAAACACCAGAAGAGAAACTAGATAACCAGGAGCTCCTAAAAATCAAACACTTATGCTCATCAAAAGACTTCACCAAAAGAGTAAAAAGACAACCTACAGACTGGGAAAAAATTTTTGGCTATGACAAATCCGATCAGCGTCTAATCTCCAAAATCTACAAGATACTGCAAAACCTCAACAACAAAAAGGCAAATAACCCAGATACCAAGCCGAAATTAGAAACTATAGGACTACCAACTTTTTATCTCAAAATAACCAATAAGACTATGAAGAATGATATCAGAGGAAAAACTAAAATTCTATCTGCCACTAAAAAGCAAAGATATCACTCTGAGGGCTAAGGTGTGACTGACCCAAGCCATGGTATTTTCAATCACCTCATATGCATGTGAAAGCTCGACAACGAATAAGGACGACCAAAGAAGAATTGATGCCTTTGAATTATGGTGTTTGCAAAAAATAGTGAATATACCATGCAGTATCAGAAGAACAAACAAATCTGTCTTGGAAGAAGTACAGCCAGAATGCTCATTAGAAGCAAGGATGGCAAGACTTCGTCTCACATACTCTGGAAATGTTATCAGGAAGGACCAGTCCCTAGAGAAGGACATTAAGCTTGGTGAAATAGAGGGTCAGTGAAAGAAGGGAAGACCCTCAACAAAATGGACTGACACAGTGGCTGCAACCATGGGCTCAAGGACAGTAATGATCGTGAGGATGGCACAGGACCAGGCAGTGTTTTGTTCTGTTGTACATGGGGTCGCTATGAGTCAGAACTGACTGGATGGCACCTAACAACAATAATAACAATATTCTAGAACATTACATTCTGGTGTATTACAGAGATTTAGTAAAAATTATACATAATTTATCTTTCTGTTTGAATAATATCACTCTTCAAATGCAATGGCTAGTGGGCACTGTAATATGAAAATCATTATAAGCAAAATACTGAAGAATTTGAACATGAAATGAGAAGAGGGGTTTTTTAATCTATACTCTGCCATGTTTACAAAAACCTCATAGAAGAAACTCAGCTCAAAGAGTTTATTATAACTAATACTAGAACTAGAAACCAAAAATCACTCTGATGGTTAGAGGCACCAGTTTCATCAATATCAAGCTCCCTCAGAGTACCGGAGTGTCTATGACAAGAGTTTCCAACGAGTGAGTCCTAGAAAGGTACAGCTAGAAGAGGCTTTACAAAGCACCTAAAGTACAGACTCTTAACATAGTCTTCTGTTCCGTCCACCATACCAAGATGCTGTTTAAAGTAGCCACTATAAAGCCAAAGGTACTCTGGTCAACAGTCAGAATCTGGGATGAAGGTGGCCACTTTCTAGGAGCATAACATACTGGCAATTATGTACAACAGTTTGAACACACATGTGAGTAAACACACATATTCCCTTGGTTTTCCTCTCTTCTACCAAAAGTTTTACTCATTTGACCAACCACACAAATAATACCAATCACTCCTACCTTACAGTTGCCATGTTTTTAAGAAGCCAGGTTCAGTGCAAAGTACAAAGAAACACACCATATTCTTTCAGAAAACCAGAAGCACTGGCTAATTCATCACCAAATAATGTAGTGCCAGTTGTAACTGAAAATATGCTATAATTCCCATATTACAGATGTTCTTCCCCATTTCAATAGCACTGAACTGGAGACACTATGATATTATAGTGTCTCCAATTTAAAAGATCTTGAAGCGCAATTAACTAACCTCCCAGTGAACGTGTCTTAAGCTCCACAGGGTTAGGAATTTTTATCTGTATATCCACTCACGTATCCTCAGGACCTAGAACAGTGCCTGGCACAAAGTAGGCACTATATAAATATTTGTTCAGTGAATGAATGAATACCCATATACGAAAAGAAAGTATTACAACGCTGACATGAAATTGGTAAATAATGTCTACTTATTTACCCAAATACTATATTATATATTTTATCTGGCCTAATATCTATTCTTTTCAGGAGCATGTACTTTTATTACTTTACAGATCTGCATACCCTGGCTCTCCTCCACCCACGAACATAACAAATCCAACAAGGCCGATTCTTTGTTCATTTGAATCACATTTAATATGTGAAAAGCAAAGAAACCCGAGTTAGATGGCAAAATATTTCATCTTAAAGCATCTTCAAAGAATAGATTTCTCAGCAAAAATAACATATATTTAAACCAAACCATAAGAAGTATTAAACTTCAAATACCAAAAGCAGCTAGATGAGTTTAGACAGAGGATAAAAAATAGATGTGTATTTCTGTTTTTAAAAACATAAAAAATTTCATGTTATGGGTAGTATGAAAAGCTTAAAACATCTCCTGGGCAGTTAACTACTCCGCTCCTTTGCATTCCTTCCCTACTTTTACTCTACTTGTTTTACCATATCATCACATTAAATGGGATTTGTCTTCATAACTATAAACTCTTGACAGTTTAAGCATCTCTGTATTCTCAGTATCCAGTAATAAGTTTCTATTGATAAATTAATAAGATATAGTTGAACATTAACATGAAAGCAACACATAAGTTAGTCAAAGAAGGTGAAAAGTGGTCTCATAAATTCGAAAGACTTCTGTGACAATCCAAGTAATAATCCTTTATAGGAAGAAAATTAAGCAGTGATCAATTACAAAGAGAAAAAAAATTGCACCCATTTCTATGAATTATTCATAGGGAACATTATCTTTGCTTTATAAGGAAAGCCCTATAATATATTCAACCCCAAAATAGAGAAGTAGAGAAAAAACAATGTCTGTGCTCTCGTAGCAGAATTGTGTAATAAAATGCTTTTAGAGACCAAGTATAAGTTAGGTAAGTTGCACACGCATTCTGGGCAATCGGGAAGCAATGTAAATTTGGTCACTAGAGAAAGACTAAGCCCATGAACTTTCATGACGTTCTGAAATGAGCTCTTATCGTGAAATGTCATGTGCTTCATTATATAATCTCAGCTTTTTGTGAGCATGTTATTACTATGGCCAAAGTAAAAGAAAACAGGAATGTCTCTAAATCATGGGCCATGAAGCCAGACAGACTGTATGACAGATGCAATTTTTCTTGGCACCACATGGGCATAACTAATTGATGGCAATCGTATGTCCACACTGGCACATTTCCACAGGGATGTGTGCGAGTATGTCACCACATCTGGATGTGAGGCATGCTGGGGTCCTGAGGCACAAAGACCGACTGAAACCAGAGGGCCAGCAGCTGCACTCAATGAACACCGTGGGAGCTCCACAGAGTGATGAAAGGACTAAATTACCGCAAACTGTAAATACAGACTTATTTCATTAAAATACAAGGTAAACGCTGCAGCCATCTCTTGTTCAAACAGGCATTTGCCTCTTAAAAAAAAAAAGAAAAAGAAAAAAGCTAGCCTCTATGTATATATGTATTCCTAACTTCATAAAGAAAATTTGCATTTCTCCCGTGAAAAGACGATGACACACATAAAGCAAAATCAACAAAGCTGCTATAATTCCTTTTAAATTAAAAAAAAGAAAAAATCCCACACAGAAGCTAGAAAGAAAAATATGATAATCTACTGTCATCATGTTAGCAAGAATAATCCTTTCCTTTAATTCAGCTATGAGATTTACATAACTCTGTTACAGAGTCCATGTTGAAAATTCAATATATACAGTAAAAAAATTTTATCAATATACAGTCTCTCCATTAATATGAAATAGGCAGATGAATATTGGTTTTCCTAACTCACAAACACAGAAACCAGGCTGAGCAATAATTTTATTATGATCTTACATAAAAAAATATTTTGAACATCTATGTCAACAATTATGTGAAATGATGAAAAGCTCTCTGTCCTAGTAACAAAATCACTTCTGTAAAATTTATAACTGAGAAACTATTTATAAACATAGACTTAAATACCCCCAATCTTAAGTCAAATAATTACTTTCCCATGCAGTGTGACAGAAATCATCCTACCACAGGAGTTAATATTATGTCCTCGTGGATGAAATTCTAATTTTAATCAGGTCAAAAACTAAATATTCATTTGTCTTATCACTTTTCTTTTCAGATCATTTTTCTCTATCCCTCTAATTCCTTTCGTTTCACATCCTGCCCTCCTTCAAGCTGCCTAACAGTATTTTAAGGCTCTCCAACTTTGCATCCACCCATCTAACACTGGGCTGATTTTCCACAATGTCTGCCTTAACCTAGGCCAGTCAATGGATAATAGCAGAGGTATGTCAAATTCACCATTCCCTTTGCTAAGGATAACTGAGACATGAAAGCCATCATTCTCTCTCTATTTTATTAGGATTGCCACTCATCTCCTAAACATTTATGTGGTGACAGAAGGTATTACTAACACATTAGACTTTTTCACATGTGGATTAAATAAAGGAAAACAATCTCTCTGGGAAAATCAAAAAAGATTCTTTTATACATCCTTTCCACTTACAGCTCTGCGCATACTCTAAGCAGCAAAACTATGCCTAAAAGAGAGGCACAGTTTAATGCCCTATGTGAAAATAGGAATAAGTAATTAAAAAGGAGACTTCTTATGTGAAAATTTTTTTAAGTCAATGACTATTTGCATCTTCTATCTTCAATTCATCTAAGATTATTCCTAAATATAGAAACCATCTGCATTACATACCTAGTAATCTATGAGTGATAGTATTTTGACTTCATGTATTTGAAAAACAGACAAACTACAGATTACAGGGAGAGGGGGCAAGGGGAGAAGAAAACGGAAAGAGAGGAAAACTGAGAAGGAAAGGAAAGAAGGAAGAAAATGCAGCTGCATATTCATATTGCTGACACTAAAACTTTTTAGGTAACTATCTGATTTCATTATCTAAGCCACTTTTACCACTATTAGTAGCTGGGACATTCAAGACAAAGATCAGGAGTCTGTATCCAGTTCTGGTACAGATACCCTGCTTAGTTCTAGGCATACTATTTGGTTTACTTTCTTATCATCTGTCCCCATCCAAAATTTTAGGAGTTATGTCAAAAGGAACTTTTATTAGGAAACATTAATACAGTTTTGTTAACAGACGCTAACCATCTGGTGAGCAAACTATTTCTGCTTTATGACATACACAGCATCTTGTCTCTCTGACTTGCAGCTCTGTGTCAATGGTACTGCTACTGAACCAGCTTGCCCACCACATAAGCAGCAGGTCTACTAGGGATAACTCCAGAGGGTCTGTTCACTGACTCCTAAGTAACACTAGCATTCAGAATGGGGAGCCAAAGGTGAACAAGACAAATGCAAAGTGTCACAGTGGTCACCAAGTTCACCACCCAATGGCCCCATTTTTATGTTCCTCAAATTCTTTATCCAAGGTGCTGAGGAACGGCCTAGGAATGCAGAGTCCTCAACTTTGCTGATCTGCTCAATATCCTACCTGCCTACCAAGAGTTGAGACCAGTGCCCAAATGACAAATGGCAGGAGCAGCTGCTGCTCTAAATCATATTTCTAATAATGTATATTAGAAAAAGAAAATTTCATCAGTCTTTTCCACCCTGAGAGTTTGAAAGCTAAACGAGCAAAACAGTAATTAGCCCACAGGTTTACTACTGGGTTTCACTCTTCAAAGCCCTCTTGTTTGAGACCTTCTGTTTTTCTTCAGTGTGAAAAACAGAAACCAAAAAGACACCATTTGATGTAGTTCAAATACTTTGTTAGACCTCCTCCTCCAAATCAAATCACAGAGACCCCAGACTTCTGCTTTATTTCCCCCTCAATAAATAGCCTGGAATTTGGTATAATAAAAGTTCCCTTTCTGAAATAAATCTGTGTTTAGTACCGTTCACACTATTAGAGAGTAAGAGCAAAAACTAGGTAGTAAGATTAACCCTAGAGGAGAGTTTTCTATAACAACTTACTTGTTGTACCTAGGATTACATATGTAAAATTTCACTTTAAAAAACAGTCATCTACTTACTTTTATTTCACATGTGCATCATTACGCTCATGCCACGCCTCTCACTTGCAAGCACCTACCTGACTTTTTTGCCTTGCTCGTTGAGCATCTTTACCAAATCAGCGATGGGGTACTGAGCTTTGGCTGCACAGAGACCATAGCCTACAAGAAACATTAAAAACACAGAAGAATGTATTTTTTTTGAAATTTTATGAACTAATCTCTCCCTTATCAAAACTTATTTTTATGCCAACATACACAAGACTAAAAATGAAAGCAAACTTTGAGTCTGGACTTTTTCAAATATTGGCCTAAATTTCAAATTCAAAATCCAATGCTCCCTCCTCGGTCTTCTGTAATATCTGATATGGCTGGGCACCCTCCCCCTGTACACACACCCACACACACTCACATATGCTTTTAAACTACCTTCATCCTTGGCTTTGATGACCCTGCAGTCCTCTGCTTCCCCTCCTAACTTTGTTACTACTCTTCCTCTATTTCCTTGGATAGCTGTTCTTTTTCTGTTCTCCCCCTTAAATGACAACGTTACCCAGGGCTTTAGCTTTACCCCCTCACACTCTCCTTAGAAAATCTCAGCCAATTTCTTTTTTTAACTATCAACTGATGACTCCCAATCTGTCTCTAGCTTTGACCTGTCATTTGAACTACAGTATGGCATGTCCACTGTCTCATCTCCACCTCAAATTTAATGTCTCTAAAACAGAACTTAAAATGCTCCTCTTCCACCAAAAAATGGTCTCCCAACAATTCTGATGTTCTTATAGGCATAACGAAAAATTTCAGTCACTTCTTTCTCCTTTAACCCCGACATTCTGTCCATTCTTCCTGTACAATGAATCTCACATCTGTGTCCACTTTTCTATCTCCGTTTTTCCCAAATGCCAAGTCTCGGCTCAAGCTATTCCCTCTACCTTCCCCTACCACCAACACCATCCATCACTATCCAATACCATATTATAGTTGTCTGGGTTTTTTTTTGTTTTGTTTTTTACCTGGAGTAATAATAATGCTATTAGCTTCTCGAATCATGTCAATTGCATTGTCAAGGCTGATTTCTGTATGTGTGCCAGAAATTTCCATGGGTTTCCCACCAGCTGTTGAAGTGGTACCATAGCCTCCAAGAATCACATTAGCCAGGGAGCGATTCATTGCCTGGAGAGCAAAATAATCAGCTGTAAGGGTTTAATCCACATAATTTTTTAAAAATTATACATAGCTTGTATGCATGATAGTCAGAATCATTTGAAGAGGTTTATTTGATCATTTAGAGCATTTTTACTGGATAAACTTTTCTAACTTCTAAAATTTATTTCAAAAATTTAAATGACGAAGGTGTCTAGAAAGCAATGACACATTTTCAGTAAAAGAGTAAATTATGGTAAAGAAATTATTGGAAAATTACCAATAAAATTAAGAAATAAAAAATTCAGATCTACTTATTATTGCCTGAGTACTGATTGAGCAAGTTCTGTCTTCATATTTATGTCTACTTCTCCAGAGTAAAAGAGGAATAGAGGAAATGACAGGAGTAAGAAATTTTACAAGGTGATCCTAGAGATCCTCAGGTAAATTATGCTACGAGCTGCAAATCTGTTAAGAGGCAACTGGAAAAATCAAAATAACAAGGGGCCATTTCATTTAGAACTCTGCTGCCCTCTGCTGTCGAGAAAAAAAAATATGCGGGTTGAAACGGTCTTAATTTTCCAAATCAAATACAGCTACATGAAGTCCTATACATAGGTTATAGGTGTCTGGCTTCATCATCAGGCTCCTAAAATATTTCACTTCTAATAAGGTAGAAGAACAAGTTTATACACTTTGTCTTTAAAGTTTACACCCACCCTTTTAACTAGAAAGAGAACCTCAGAACAAAGTTAAGAGGCAGGCATTTCGTACTGCATGTTCATTTACAATCACCCAACAAGGTACCATACAAACACCACAACTGAAATACGTGACAATAAGTGATCTGGTTTTTGAAAACAGTTCATTATAGACCTCTGGAGATGGAGTGGAGCCCTGGTGGCGCAATGGTTAAGAGCTCAGCTGCTAACCAAAAGGACAGCAGTTCGAATCCATCAGCTGCTCCTTGGAAACCCTATGGGGCAGTTCTACTCTGTCCTATAGGATCACTATGAGTCAGAATTGACTGGACGGCAATGGGTTTGTTTTGGTTTGGGGAGATAGAGTGGCAAAAGAAAAAGGCAAGGGGCTAGCTGTTTTAAGTAATCAAATGCATGTTAAGAATTCAAATCACAATTGTATGTGACCAAAGCAGTCATTCTACAGAATTATAACTGAATTTATCACTGGAAAGAATTCCAGAAAAGTACTAAACCTTATTTTAAAGGGTTGTAATAAGCATATCAGAGGGCAGTGGTGGTTCCGTGGTACAATTCCCACCTTCCATGTTCGATTCCCGGCCGATGTACCTCAAGCTCAGTCACCACTCTTCTCACAATGGAGGACTGCATGTTGCTATGATGCTGAACAGATTTCAGTGGAACTTCCAGACTAAGATAACTAGAAATAAAGGCTGGCAATCTACTCCTGTAAGTCAACCAATGAAAATCCTATAGCTCACAATGGTCTGGGATCCAGGTCTCCATGAGTAGGGGCTGACTCATGGCAGCTAACAAGAACAATAAGCATATCATTGATCCATTGTTTCTATCAGTTAAAAGCTACATAAGTGACAATCTATTACTTGAAAAAAAAAAAAAACTTTATTATTTAAAAAGCACCTGGAGCTCTTCAGTGATAAGTACCACCTAAGAAAAAAAAAAAAAACCTGACCACTCATCCAAAGATGGCCCACCATGTTACCACCTCGGGGGAGACAGTTACATGTTCTGCTGAAGTGGGACAGAGGTAAAGGCAGGCAGAAGAGGGGCACAGATGAGCAGAGAGCCACACTTTAAAGGTAGCGTAAGTTTCAAAGATGATGATCAAAATGTTGTTGGAATTTTTTTTTTAATTGTTCTTTCTGCCCAAGCTCATCTGTCTGACACAACATTCACGTTTTATAGAGTAAAAAGTCGGGTAAGTTTGTCCAAGATTATTACATATAAAATAAAGCCTGGACTATCTTTATGTATACTACTAGCAGATAGGAGGGTCAGAAAAAAATTAATGTTTTCAATTAAGTTAACAGCTCCGATCTGACATAAAGTTTTAAATTAGTAACTCATCCTCCCATACTGAACAAATCTAAGGTATAATGAAAATCCAAATATACACACCTGAGACCTCTCAAACATGCAACACTCATTGATTTTGATAAATTCTTTCTAGTTTTGAATTACAAGATTCTGAAATTAAGTTACCAAAAATATGTTTTACCAAATTTTTGCCCTGAAAATTTAAGTCAAAGGACTGTTTCAGACATTGAGCTATTCTAGTGATCTGTAACTAAAAAACAAAAGAGAAACATACAAAGAGACTCCATTACCTGTATCCCACAGTACTGTAGAGAGATATAACCACTTTATCCTAACTTGGCTTAAAAGAAATATTTTCTTTTTATTATAAAAATGAATAGAGAAGGAAAGAAATTTTAAGGACAAGAAATTAATGTGTACCCACTTCTGGTGGCATCTTAGGGAGAAAAAAAGGGAACCACACAATCAAAGTCAACTTGTTAAACATGTATCCACAATTATATCACCATTAAGAAGATTCCATGCGGTCTCTCAAAAACTAAATTATTTTTCATCTCTGAACGTACCATTGCAACATCATATTTTCAACAAATGTTTAGGGTTTGCTTTTGTTTCTTTTTTTTTTTTTTTTTTTGCTTGCTGAAGTGATTAATGAGACTATCCTGTGACCACTGATCCACAGATTAAAGAGTTCTCAGCTTCCAAGACAAAGTATTTGCAACCCTGTCCAAGATTGTTCCTTTTAAGCTATTAAACCCTTTAATGAAAATTGTATGTTACATTAACAAGGCCTTTAATTCACATAATTCCAAGCACACTGTTAAGAAATAAATCTGAAAACAAAAGAAAGGTCATACTACAGACAAAGCCATCATGCTTGGTAAAGTAGAGCATCAGCAGAAAAGAGGGACACCCTCAATGAGATGGACTGACATAGTGGCTGCAACAGTGGGCTCAAAGACAGCAACAATTGTGAGGATGACTCAGGACCGGGCAATGTTTCATTCTGCTGTACACAGAGTCGCTATGAGCCAGAACTGCTGTACACAGAGTCGCTATGAACCAGAACTTAGTGGCACCTAACAACAAAGCAGCTCTCATTTCAATGTTTTGTAGGTGCTAATTAATTATACTGCAGAGCAAAAAAAAAAAAAATTTTGTTTGGCTTTTGAGTTACTTCATTCTGTTCTATTTTCACTTGATGTGCAAAAATCAGAAAAGTTGCTCTGAAAATGCTGCTCCATTTCTGCAAGCCCTCTATTTCCCAGGCAATCTGGACACTACCTGAAAGTAGAGGGACTACAAAATCATAAAGAGGTTAATACAATGAAACCTATGAGAGCCATAACTCGATGCAACTGCCTTGTTTTTCCAGGTCTCACAAGTTTTCTGCCTTTGACAGGGTATAGTCTTACTATTTTTCTATTGTTCTCTATTAGTGGAAAATATTTTAGTTTTCCTTCTCTGACAGGTTTCCGCCTTATACAGGTTCCAACTTTTGCAGGTTTTACTGTATATGGATGATAATCAAATATAAAGCAAATCATTCATTTGCACTGGGTGTTTAGACACTGTTGACATTTTTCAATTTTTATAATATTGGGAGTTGTGTAACCACAGCACTAGGCTCAGAGGATACCCAAAAGAATTCTCTGTCAGAACAAAAATTAAATTTTAGGAATTGTGGGTTAGCCACTTGGGGTGCATTCCATTCCCTCTCATGTAATAAAAACATTCTGTTCTGGTTTAGACTTGCAAGTTTACTTCAATAAGTAATAAAATAATGAAGGTCAACATACTGGCACCACATTAACCCTAGGGTACCTGCTGCCGTAACCTATCCAGGTAGGATTCCAAAATATGGACTGAGCTAACAGATAAAAGATTCATCCAATGTTCATTTCACAAACACTATATCCATCTGAATGTGC
The DNA here is from genome assembly GCF_000243295.1 of Trichechus manatus latirostris. NCBI lineage: Eukaryota > Metazoa > Chordata > Mammalia > Sirenia > Trichechidae > Trichechus > Trichechus manatus. The sequence continues at coordinate 3,069,582 of NW_004444148.1, read as the reverse complement.
CAGGTGCTAGGTCAGGCTCCATAAACACAAAGGTGAAAACTAAACGGTATCTTAAATGTCTTCTCTGTAAAATTAGAATATTTCCTACCTCCATAACTAATGTGAAGATTAAATGATGGGGCTGAGGGCTAGGGGTCACAGTCTTGGGGGACATCTAGCTCAACCGGCATAACACAGTTCATAAAGAAAATGTTCTACATCCTACTTTGGTGAGTAGTGACTGGGGTCTTAAAAGCTTGCAAGTGGCTATCTAAGATACACCTATTGGTCCCATCTTGTCTGAAGTAAAGGAAAATGAAGAAAACCAAAGGCACAAGGAAAATATTAGCCCAAGGGACTAAAGGACCACATGAACCACAGCTCCAGCCTGAGCCCAGAAGAACTAGATGGTGCCTGCTCTGAGAGGGATCACAATACAGAGTTCCAGACAGAGCAAGAGAAAAATCTAGAACAAAATTCAAATTCACAAAAAAAGACCAGACTTACTGGTCTAACAGAGACTAAAGGAACGCCTGAGACTATGGCCCCTGCACAGTCTGTTAACTCAGAACTAAAGCCACTCCCAAAGTTCAACTTTCAGCCAAAGATCAGACAAGCCTATAAAACGAACAATAACACACGTGAGGAACGTGCTTCTTAGTTTAATCAAATATATAAGACCAAATGGGCAACTCCTGCCCAAAAGCAAGACAAGAAGGCAGGAAGGGACAGGAAAATTGGACGAATGGACGCAGGGTGGAAAGGGGGAAAGTGCTGTCACATTGCAGGGACTGCAACCAATGTCACAAAACAATTTTTGTGTCAACTGTTGAATGAGAAACTAACTTACACTGTAAACTTTCACCTAAAGCACAATTAAAAAAAAAAGATTAAATAAGTTGATATTTATAAAGCATCCAGCATAATGCCTGCAGTATTGTACTATGCCCAATTATACACGTTTTTATTATTATTATGAACCTCCTTGAGCTTCTGAGCACCAGTCTTGAAAAGACAATTTCCTATAATAAAGAAGCATAAGCTAAGAACCAATAAAGGTTAATGTAAAAATTCAGAAATCAGGAAAATTTCTATCTTTAAAATCTAAACGTATGACAGGTTTATTTTTGTTGGTTTGTTGTTTATTTGTAATAATACCTAGAAATAGAGACTGTGTAATGAAACAGGTACCCCCGTGCATCACTGGTGGGAGCTTCAAGTGGTGAATTCTTTGTGGAGATCATTTATCAGCATTGAAAGCCAACAAAAAGATCTTACCCGCTTTGACCAAGTAATCGCACTTGTAAATATCTGACCTATGGAAACAACTCAGGTGTCTATCAATAGGTGAGTGGATAAACAAAAGGTGGTATACACATACAGGGGGATATTATTCAGCCATAAAGAGAAATGAAGTCCTGATACATGCTACAACATGGATGAACCTTGAAAACATTATGCCAAGTGAAATAAGTCAGTCACAAAAGGACAAATATTGAATGATCCCACTTATATGAAATATCGAGAATAGGCAAATGCATGGAGAGTAAAGTTTATTAGTGGTTACAAGGAGTGAGCGGAAGAGGAAATGGGGAGGCATTGCTTAAGGGGTACTGAGTTTCTGTTTGGGGTAATATAAAACTTTTGGAAATAGAAAATGATAATGGTCGCACAACATGGTGAATGTAATTAATGTCACTGAATTGTATACTTAAAAATACTTAAAATGATGTTGGAGAGGCTATGGGGAAACTGGAACTCTTATGTACTGCTGGTGGCAACGCAAAATGGTACAACCATTTTGGAAAACTATATGGCACTTCCTTAGAAAGCTAGAAACAGAAATACCATACAATCCAGCAATCCCACTCCTAGGAATATATCCCAGAAAATTAAGAGCTGTCACACGAATAGACATATGCACACACATGTTCACTGCAGCACTGCTCACAACAGCAAAAAGACAGAAACAACTCAGATGCCCATCAACAAATGAATGGATAAACTATGGTACATACACACAATGGAATACTATGCAACAATAAAGAACAATGACGAACCTGCAAAGCATCTCACAACATGGATGAATCTGGAGGGCATTATGCTAAGTGAAATAAGTCAACCACAAAAGGACAAATATTGTATAAGAACACTACTATAAAAACTCATGAAAAGGTTTATACAGAAAAAGAAACAATCTTTGATGGTTACAAGGGAGGGGAGGTATGGGGGTTGAAAAACACTAAATAGACCACAGATAAGTGGTAACTTTGGTGAAGGGTAAGACAGTACACAACACTGGGGAAGCCAGAACAACTTGTTCAGGGTAAGGTCATGGAAGCTCCATGGACAAATCCAAACTCCCTTAGGGACCAAATTACTGGGCTGAGGGCTGTGGAGACAATGGTCTCGGGGAACATCTCTCTCAACTGGCATTAACATAGTTTATAAAGAAAATGTTCCACCTTCTACTTTGGTGAGTAGCATCTGGGGTCTTAAAAGCCTGTGAGTGGCCATCTAAGATATTCCACTGGTCTCGCCCCTTCAGAAGCAAGGGAAAATGAAGAAAACTAAAGACACAAGGGAAAGATTAGTCCAAATGACTAATAAACTACAACTACCATGGCCTCCACCAGACTGAGTCCAGTCCAACTAGATGGTGCCTGGCTACCGCCACTGATTGCTCTGACAGGGATCACAATAGAGGGTCCCGGACAGAGCTGGAGAAAAACGTAGAACAAAATTCTAACTCAAAAAAAGACCAGACTTCCCGTAAAACCAAATGAGACTAACAAGGTACTGGAGTCCAGTGACAAGGGACAGAAGGCAGAGGGGACAAGGAAGCTGGTGATAGGGAACACAAGATTGAGTAAGGATATTGTTGATGTGTTGTGAGATTGTTAACCATTGTCATAGGGCAACATTTGTAGTAACTGTTAAATGAGAAACTATTTGTTCTGTAAGCCTTCACCTGAAGTACAATAAAATATAAAAAAAAAGACCAGACTTACTGGCCTGACACAGACTGGAGAAACCCTGAGAATATGGCCCCCGGACACCCTTTTAGCTCAGTAATGAAGTCACTCCAGAGGTTCACCATTTAGCCAAAGATTAGACAGACCCATAGGTCAAAACGAGACTAAAGGGGCACACCAACCCAGGGGCAAGGACTACAAGGCAGGAGGGGACAGGAAAGCTGGTAATAGGGAACCCAAGGTTGAAAAGGGAGAGTACTGACATGTCATGGGGTTGTTAATTAATGTCATAAAACAATATATGTACTGCTTAATTAGAAGCTGGTTTGTTCTGTAAACCTTCATTTAAAGTTCAATTAAAAAAAAAGAAAAAAATGCTTAAAATGCCAAATTTTATGTCATATATATATTATATGATCTCACTTATATGAAATATCCAGAATAGGCAACTGCACAGACCAAAGCAGATTAGAGGTTACCAGGGTGGGTGAGGGGGGAAAGGGAAAGTTATTGTTTAAGGGGCACTAAGTTTCTGTTGTAACAGTTGCGGAGCTGATTCCAACTTACGGTGACTCCGTGAATTTCCATTAAAGGTGATAAAAATATTGGAAATGGATAGTGGTGATAGCTGCACAACATGGCAGATGTAATCACTGTCACTGAGTTGTACATGTAAAAAGGTTGAAATAAGAAATGTTTTGTTATATATATTTTTACTACAATAAAAGAAAAAAATCTGACCTAAGGAAATAATCAAAGAAGCACAGGGAGGAATATCGCAGCAAAAAAAAGTTAAAAACAACTATAAGCTCCAATATATGGATTTGGATAAATAAATTACAGGATATCTATGTGATATAGGTGCTAAAAATAGCACATAGGTGCTAAAAATCATTAGTCAGAAAAAAAAAAGAATATATTCAAACATATGCATATGAAAAAAGACTAGAATATTAAATGTTAACAGTTAAGTGGTAATGGGATTATAGATCTTTTATTTCCTTATAGAAATATTATTTTATATAAAATATGATTTTATTTTCTTACAGAACTCTTCGGTTTTCTTCCAAATTTCCTACATTAACCACTTTTTACTTTTATAATTGGGATAAAATTTTTTAAAAAGCAAAGCTTCCAGTGTCCTTGAATCCAAATTAATACAATTTGTTAACACAGAGTATTAATCTGCCCCAATATGATATTTATGGTCTCAGACAATTATAAGAACATCTTGTTCGCTCTATACACGGTATAGGAATAAAAAATATTTGTGGTATGCTGACAGTAAATGGCATGCTTCAGGCAGTGGAAACAGAAATGAAAGAATTAGAAAAACAGAGATCAAGAAATATGAAAAACAGAAAAAATTAAGAGAAAAAGTATACACTTACAGAAGTACACATAGAAAAGAGTACTTTCAACAAGTACTTCTTACTATCTTAGCTACTGTTATAGCCTGTTACTGTAAGAGTTACTGTAGTTATTATAAGTAATAATAATAACAAAAGCAACTAAATGAAGGAAGAAAAGGAGAGAAATAAAAGATAGACAAGTATTGAGGAAATCTTGCTGAAAAATGTAAGAACCGAAAGAAAACCATTTAAGAAAAAAAAAGCATAGAAGACAACCATGATGATACTCCAAGAACTAGATACAAGCTCCTTCCTCCAAAATCAGTATGCCAGGGCTTTGTTAAAACCCAAATTCTGTCATTTAATTTTTTTTTCTAAATTTTATTTAATTTGTTGTTGTTGAGAACTGTTGTTGTTAGGTGCCATCAAGTCGGTCCCAACTCATACTGACCCTATGTTGAGAATATACACAGCAAAACATACTCCAATTCAACAGTTTCTACACGTACAATTCAGTGACATTGACTACATTCTTTGAGTTATGCAACCATTCTCACCCTCCTTCTCTGAGTTGTTCCTCCCTCATTAACATTAACTCATTGCCCCCTAAGGTTCCTATCTAATCAAGCTGCTGCCGTCAATATGATCTCATAAAGATGGTTATTAAAGAGCATAATGCTCAAGGCAGATTTTTTTATTAGTTAAGCTAAACTATTTATTGCTCAGTTTTAAGATGACTTTAGGGGATACTTTTGGTTTAAGATTTAGAGATTATCTCAGGGCAATAGTTTCAGGGGTTCATCCACCCTCCATGGTTACAGAAGTTCTACAGTCCGTCAGAATTTGAAATTCTGTTCTACATTTATCCCCTTTTGATCAGGATTCTTCTATGGATTCTTTGATCAAAATGTTCAGTAATGGTAGCCAAACACCATCCAGTTCTGGTCTCATGGCAAAGGAGGCAGCTGTTCATGGAGGCAATCAGCCACACATTTCATATCCTCATCCTAATCCTGACTCTTCTTTTTCCTCTGTTGCTCTAGGTAAATAGAGACCAATTGTTGTGCCTTGGGTGGCCGTTTGCAAGCTTTTAAGATGCAAGTCACTATACAAAGAATTAGGAGGTAGAACAGAAGCACTAAACACATTATTTGGCCAAAACTGGGATGTCCCATGAAACCATGACCCTGAACCTCCAAACCAATAAACCAAATCCCAGGAGGTGTCTGGTTGTACATAAGCAACCTCAGCAGCTACTTTTTTTTTTTTTGGTCATTGTTGCAAACACATCTATCACACAACTTTCGCCAATCTAACTTTTTGCAGGTATACAACTTAAACTTATTGACAGCAATTACAATAATCAGCTGTGCAACCCTACCCTTAATCAATGTGATTTTTCCATCGCTGACAATCCCCCTCTTTCCCCGCTCCTTCCCACCCCTGGTAACCACTAAGAAACTTTGGTCTCTATACATTTGCCTTTTCTTGTCTTTTTAAATAGATGAAGTCATACAATATTTGTCCTTCTGTGACTGGTTTATTCGCTCTGCAAAATGTCTTCAAGTATGTATCAAGACTTCATTTCTCTTACTGGCTGAGTACTATTCCAATGTATGTATGTATCACATTTTGTTTGCCCATTCATCAGTTGACGGGCATTTAGGTTGTTTCTAACTTTCGGCTATTGTGAATAGTGCTGCAATGAACACTGGCGTACAAGTCTCTTTTTGAGTCTCTGCTTTCAAGTCTTTTGAGTATCCACTTAGGAATGAAATTACTGGGTCATACGGTAGTTCTGTTTTTAGTTTTCTGAGGAACCGCCACACTGTTTTCCACAACAGCTGTACCATTTTATATTCCCACCAGCAATAGATAAGGGTTCCAATTTCCCCATATCCTTGCCAACAATTGTTATTTTTTGGGTTTTGTTTTTGTTTTTTTTTTATCTTAGCCATCCTAGTGGGAGTGAAATGGTATCTCATTGTGGTTTTGATTTGCATCTCTCTGATGGCTAATGACACTGACCATCTTTTCATGTGCTTGGTGGCCGTCTGAATGTCCTCTTTGGTGAAATGTCTATTCTATGTCTATATGTCTATATGGGTTATTTATTGTCTTTTTGTTGTTAAATTGTCAAAGTTTTACATATATTTTGGTTATCAGATTCTTGTCAAATGTTTCCAAAGATATTCTCCCAGTCGGTAGCTTGTCTTTCCACTTTATAGTAGTCTTTTGATAAACAAAAATTTTTAATTTTTATGAGGTCCCATTTATTTAGTCTTTTGCTGTTTGTGCTTTTGTTATTATATTAGATAATTCATTGTTAAAAGCTAGACCTGACAGTGTTGCCTCTGTTTGTTCTTCTAAAAATTTTATGGTTTTAGTTCGCACATTTAGGTCCTTAATCCATTTTGAATGTTTTTGTGTATGGTGTGAGGCATGGATCCTGTTTAATTTCTCTGTATGTGGAAATCCAATTTTCCCAGCACCATTTACTAAAGAGATTCTTCTTTCCCCATTGAGTGGACTTAGCACCCTTGTCAAAAATCAGTTGACCACAGACGTATAGGTTCTCTCATTTAATTTAAAAATCAATTTTCTGACAAACGAGGAGTTTCTTAAGTAATAATGAAAATCTGCTGCCCCCTGCTGGTCATTCAAATTCATCAAATGAAGCAAAGTCAAACTGGGTTAAAAATTCATGTTTAGAGAAAACAGTATTTCTAGTACCACTCATAAGGTTGCTATGAGTCGGAATCAACTTGACAGCAATGGGTAGTACAACTGAATAAATTGTTTTCTTCTTAATAAATGTTTTCTTTTAATCCTAAAGTCTGACACTTTTCAAACGTGAGACACAAACCTCCAAATTTCCCAGTGTCTCTGAACAATTTGAGTGATTTAATTTATAAACCTCTTAGCTTGTTCTGAATTTAAGCCATCAAATCCTTTGTTCTGCAGTATGAACAAAGAGATAAAAAATAAATTTTTACCATAAAGAGGTAACTTCAGCATTCCAATTATAAAGAGACTTTCAATTAAAACCTAATTCAAACTGCCAACCTTTTGGTTAGCAGCCAAGTGCTTAACCACTGTACCACCAGGGCTCCTAAGGAAAGTACTGAGTTATAAAACAAGTTGGATTTTTAATACTGTAATGACAGAATAAAGGTGGACTAAGTATCCTTTTTCTGCCTAAATTACTTATCAGTGTAAAGTCACATACTGATTTCACTCAGGGTCATGCTTGTACTTTAGCAATCACTCAAAACTATCATTTACAGCATAAGATCTATCATTTGAAAAAGTTTTCCAGTCAAACTTTTACTTGTAGGATATTTTCTTGCCATCAAGAAGAGAATTAGAAACAAAAAGGAAGCTAGGAAGTATCTATGTTGTTACTTTTTTCTTTTCTTTTTTTAAAAAATCATGCTGACCATAAAATTTCAAGATAGGCACTCTCACAGATGACCAGTAGGAGTGTTAATTGGAACAAGCTTTCTGGAAACAATATGCCAATAAGTATGAAGAGTCCATAAAAATTAGCATACCCTTTCACTTCCAGGAATCTATCCTAAGATAAAAATCACAAATCCCAAAGATTTATAATGGAAAAGAGAAAAGATACTCAAACAACCTAAAACATACAGCAGTAGGAAAAATTAAATAAATTTTCTATATCCATGATGAATTAGTCTGCAGTACCTTAAAATAATATTTTAAAAAGCATTTTTAATGACAGAAAATTATCAATATGGTATGTAAGACCTAAAAAATTGAACATAAAACAATATACAATATGATCAGATATATAACTACATACATAATACACCAGGGCTTCGAACCCATTCATTCCGGTTCAAATCCCAACAAGAATTTGCATTTCCACCCCAGATATACTGAATCAGAATCTAGTTTAACAAAACTCCTAGGTGATTCTTATGTATCATTAATTCTGAAAACCACTGCTCTACTAGGAGTTCTCAGAACTCGTCCCTAACCAGCAGCATTAGTATTGCCTGGGAACTTGTTAGAAATGCAAATTCTCAGCAGGGGTTCAAACCAAACAAACTGGCTCCAAGCCCTGTAATACACACAGGAAAAAAAAAGGAAGGAAATAAACCAAAACCCTAAAGGCTTATCTCCAGATGGAGGGAAGCATTAGAAGATGTTTATCTTTATACTTAATTTTCCTAATTATCTACAGGGGGTACTTTAAGAGCAGCCTTAGTAATTTATTCAAAAGAAACACTGACATTCTGCTGAAGAGAATAAAAATTAGCATACTAAGTTCTACAGCAGATGAAAGAAATGACAAGCACACCTTTGTTTTCAGAGTTATCATTTCATTTTCTTTCAAATACATGTTTCTTACCACACACATGATGTACGACAGGATAGCACCAGAGGAGCCAATGAGCGCACCCACGATGGTCAGCAGGTTGTTGTTGAGCAGGAAGCCCTCTGCACACAGGGCCCAACCAGAGTAGCTGTTCAGCACAGTGATGACTACAGGCATGTCAGCACCCCCGATGGCAGCCGTCAAAGTCACGCCCTATGACAAAAACCAAAGAGGAACTCAAAATTAATAGCATATAAATAACACCTGACATTTAATAGCTCGGTTCTTAATCATTACATTAATTTACCCGTATTTACATATAAGTTCCGTTTCTGGTAATGGCCAACTATCTCCTATCTGACCAACCCTCTCACATATGTAACAACCGTAAACACTGGTTAAAAAAAAAAAAAATCTTAAATAAAGGCAGAAACCAAAAGCAAGCAGAAACTGAGAGGGGTCTACCACTACCACCAGTTGCCATGGGTCGATTCTGACTCGTGGTGGCCCCCGGCGTTGCAGAGTAGAACTGTGCTCCATAGGGTTTTCAAGGCTGTGGCCTGTGGGTCTACAGTTAGAAAAAGATAATAGCGATGAGTAAATTTCCCAGTTTGTATGGCTTTTAGCCTGAAAGCAAACCTCTGCTGGTGCCAAGTAAGGCAGCTAAAACTAAGAAGCTCACAATGTTACTGGCTTAAAGATCCTGAGGACAAAGCGTAGGGCAACTAGTGCAGCTGAAGAGTAAGGAGGGAAACCCTGTAAAGTCACAAAGCAAAGACAGAAAGCCCCCCATTCTGAGTATAAAGTCTGCCTAAATCTCTGGCTGGCTCTTGAACTATGCATACTTAGAAAGAACTCCAGTCAATTCTGTTAAGGATAAAATAACAATAGATTTCAGCTGCCCCTACCATAGTGGAGCTAGAACTTGGAACTTGAACCTAGCCAAGTTAACTGCCTACAAAAACAAACAAGCAAACAAAAATCAATACTCTTTGGAAGAATACGACAGAATCCAAAGTCTCTATCATGTATCATTCACAATGTCTAGGATGCAATCAAAAATTACTAAAGATAGGGGAGAGAAAAGGATGGTGGGGAGAAAGATTTTTGCTTTTACTTCCACATACTCCTATATATTTTGAGTTTATTGCAATGTGAATGTATTCATGTATTAGTTAATTAAGCTAGAAGCAATTAAAATAAGTCCACAAAATATTTTACCTTACTTGAACGTTCTCATATAGCCTAAGTATCTTATAAGTATCAAATTCACTCTTCTCAAAAATAACCGTTCTTTATGTTTTTGTTTTTAAATAATATTTTATTGTGTTTTTGGTGAACGTTTACACAGCAAATTAGGTTCCCATTCAACAATTTCTACACAAATTGTTCAGTGACATTGGTTATATTCTTTACAATTAAGTCAGCATTCTCATTATTTCCATTCTGGTTGGTCACTATGAGTCGGAATCAGCTCAATGCACCAAACAACACCACCAATATACTTAGAGCAAGAGTTAGAGAGGAAAAGAGGGATCAAACCTACCAATGACGGCTTCACTGAACCCTCTCACTGAACACACAGGGCTTACTAACTGCATTTCATTTTATATAATTATTTGATTTGATGTCATATCTTCCAAAGAAGGTGACAGCAACTAATGGGCAAAGACCATCTTACACTTATCGTGTAAACCCCACAGCACTATTTTGAAGGGTTTGTCACACAGTAGGCACCTCATGAATGGAATTAAAACCCTTGGTGTTTTTAACTTCCTGTTCACCAACACAATGATCCCGTATAAAGACCCCAGAGCAGTACAGGTGTCACATGTGTCACAACTTTGAAAGGGAAATTGAGAGGAAAAAGTAATTTTCTTCTCATACTCTTCTATATTTTCCAGATTCTAAAAAAATGAACATGTAACATGATTTTAAATCATTTTTTTTCTACCAGGGATTTTGAACAGATGGTTAGACTGTAACCCTGTAACCTAACAAAATACTCCCTGTTCCTCTCTAAGTATGTGCTTCCAGTCTCTGACTTCTTACCATGACAGCAGAAAGAGCCGACACAGAACCCAAACAGGTAATGCCCGTGGTAAAGCTTGGGTCCATCATGAATGGGATTACTCCACCCACACTAGCAGCCAGCAAACCTGCATTGAGTAAGTGCCTGCCAGGAAGCAGGAGAGGGGCGGATTTCAGGATACCTAGAACCAAGCACAAGGTATTCAGAACATAGAACGTGCCATAAGAAAACCCCTCCGCATACACCCACTCTCAAATACATTATTTAATCCTAAACTACCGTAACTCAGTATTAGAACAGTAGCATGGGATTTAAAATATCACTTTATATCACCAGACACTGAACCATAATAGCAAATTAGAGTTCTTACACATAACAAACATCAATTGAAATAGGAGAAGTATGGTTCAACTTAACCCTTCTTTTCCTTACTTTGATCGCCTAACAATTTCTTTACCCTTTGTCATGGAATCTTGAAAAGTGATTTTTTTCCCCCGTATGGCCAACACAGAAGTTGTTAAGTGTGTTTTATTTATTTAAAACTTCAAAACAGTGTCCTAGCACATTAGCATTTCTGATTCTATCAACTGAGCCCAAGGGAGAAGAATCCTTGTTTGTTAGTTGCTTCTGAAGACAAAGCATGAGACAAGAATGTGTTAGGCCTGAAGTTGTTTTGTAATTTTTAAGTTCCATGAAGTTCCTCACTTAATTTTAAAGGCTTAATTACTGAGAGACAAGACCAGGTTTTTAAACCATAAGCTAGTTTTCTAGAGACTCACATTTTTTGTGAAAACATTGAAAGCAGCCTAAGTGTTTTTTTCCCTCCACTTCCATTTTCAGGATGATTGGCTTTAGCAAGCAGTAGCAAAAGCTGCCAGGAGAGAGCCCTAAATGTGTATTTATTTTCAAAATAAGTACTATTTACCAATCATACAAGCATATTCAATAAGCTTCTCTTTATTCTAGAAAATGTAAAAAGTTTGTTTCTGTGAAGTCTACAAAGATGTCTTGAACCTGGGATTCTGAGGATGTTATTTTGTTCGTATACATTATCAAACGTCAACTAGTCCTTCCAGGCAAATGTCCGTGTACTAGTTTCTTCCTCTAGCTATCTACCTCAAAGAAATAACTTCAAAATTTAATGAGATTTATAAGGATAAATAAATGGAAGTCATCTTTATGGAGGAAAAAAAAACTCATATATTTCTGAGTGCCATACTAATACTCTTCACCTAGCAGGTGAAATGGACTCCCTCCACTCCCCCAAAAAAATCCTAGATTATAAATATTTACCTCTGTTATGCTGAATCACTTACCCTGCAATTTTCCATAGGCAATAAGAGACCCACTGAAGGTGACACCACCAATGTAAGTACCGAGGTAGGCCACAATCTTGGTAAGATTTGCTGCTGCATCCGTAGCAAAATGTGGATATTCTACAATGTACTCAGCTATGCAAGTAAGCACAGCTGCCAACCCCACTAAACTGTGGAAAGCAGCGACTAACTGAGGTAAATCAGAAATCTGGATGCGCTTGGCAATTGTCAAGCCTGTTGGGAAATGAAGGTCAAAAAGAAATTAAAACTTGACAGATCTTGGAGAAGTAACAACAATATAAAAATCTCACTTAAGGCTTTCCATCAAGGTCACTAATAAATATTTATCTAGTTCCTAGTATTGGATAAATATTCTAGGGACTCTACAGAAGGTAAGAAGAATGGCTATATATACCCCTTCAAGGTAGCTTATTTTCTCATCACACCTAACCAAGGTCAAACTATGAAGAACCCAAACACACTAAATCAATGTGTCTTTCCCTTCCCCTTACAACTCTGAACATCCTCCTAGCCTAATGCTTCTTTAGATTGCTTAAAACTCCAAGTAAATCCCCTTGAGATCCTTTTACTGCACAAACAACCCACCCCTCTTCTCTATAAGCCAATATTTGCTCCTGGTCACACAAGAAACAGACAGAATATGAAGTAGGCCTAGGTTTTCAGGCGGGTGAGCAAAAACAAAGTCCAGTGGTAAAGAAATTCAAATATCTGGGTAGGAGAGGCCCAAATTAGGAGACTCTTGAAAAGTTGCATGGCTATAGGCAGGTGATGCAGAACCTGCAGCACACAGCATTTTCCTTCAAGTCGTCTCTGAGGACTGTCAAGAGAGGACTCAAAGGTTTTCCGGGGGAGTTAACAAGAAGCTTAAGATGGATGATATAAATGTTCAACAACCAGCTCCCTGGGAGGAAAAAAACATGTGCATGTATAAACACACACATGAGTTTTTACTGACAGAAATGTGTATAGCACACAATTTTGAAGTAATAATAAAATATACAATACACTTTATTATACATTCCATACAGCCAGTTGATTTTCACAGAATGCTTTCGAAGTTCAACTTGATTGTTTCTTTTTTCTATATAGCACTAATTTTTAAACTATCTTTTTAAAAATGATTTTTGCCAAACTTTTGTATTGGTAGCCAACCTGTGTTTGCAACTGATAAACGAGTGTAGTTCCGACATGAACGCTGATTGATATTTTTATTCCAATCAACAAGATGAAAGTGAAACAAAGATGTATGTGAGAACTTCACTCATTTGTCAATGTGACTTCTTTGCTACGTCTGATAGTAGTTCTACAAAGAAACATTTCCTCATATTTTTGTGCTATTAACCATGTAACAGCTACACATTTTCAAGCTTAGGTTACAATATTAACATTTTCTCCATCACTTTCTTAGATGGAGACAAACAAAACAATAAATCAAGACCAGATTTGTACTTCTGTTGATGTACATGGTGTAAATATCCACCATGGCCGATCTCAAGCTACCAAAGTGATGTCACTGAATGTAGAGTTGGAAAAAGATGTGCAGTAGCACACCATTACATAGTATTTCTACCATAGAGATACAACAGACATAAATAACGTCAAGACCACAGATGATAAAATTTAGTAAATTAATTAGAAAGTGATGCATTTTTAGTATTATTACCTTTGTTTAGTATAATTTATTTAGTTCTAAGTTTATATAATTTAATTTTTAATACTGGCCGTGTTTAACGACCAACTCGAAATATTCCTGAAAATTTAACAATTAGCCCCAGCACACAACTGAATAAGATTAAAACAGTGGTTTTTCTATTGGCATGTGTGTTTTTCAAGCCTATGAAGCAGAATCTTCTGCTGTTATTTATATCCAGCAAAACAAACGATGAGCCTATATCTAGCACCTATATAAGTATTCTAATCCCCATTCTACTGACAACTGCCTGGACAGAGCCAGTCAAGGAAAAGAAGAATTGAGTAAAGGGTGTTTTTAGCCTGCTCTTCTGATTCAGTTGACATACTTACTCAATGTTTTAAAATGTCTGCATTTGAATGAGAACTGTAACAACTGTGATGGATTTTTACCAAAATAATAATCACCGTCGTAACTGCCATTAAGGCAATTTAATTCTTTGCTCAATACGGGACTCGAACAGAAATATATTCAGGAACGGAAGTGCTATTGGGAAAGGTCTTATTCCCAAGAAATTACTCAAAAATCTCTGAGCCTAACTGCCTTTAGTTGTTGTAGGGCATGGGCTGAAATACAGAAAGAAGCCCACATGTGCTTACCAATGGTACCGCCCAAAGCCATTGCTCCAGACATCTGAGCTAACAATTCTGGGCACGGTTTCAGGCCTCCAAGGGTGGCTGCCAGGCCTCCAGCAACCCCAATCATGCCCAAAGCATTGCCAAGACGAGCTGTTCCTTGGGTGGAAAGGCCAGCCAGGGCACCAACACAGCACAAACCTGAGCCCAGGTACATGATCTTTTCAAAGGAAAGGAGAGAGAGATTATCACAACCTTTAGTCTACTAATATAGGGAGAACGTCTTGTGAGGAAACATGATTCTCTAAGGACAATTTTAAATTTAGACAACAGATGGGCCAACTGAGATCTTCTTTCAATATTTCAACATATGTTCCTATACACTAGGAACAGTAACACATTAAATACTTTAAACTGTACTTGTGGTGATTCCATTTATGAAAATTGGCTTCTTCTGCATTTGATTTTCATACCCGAATGCATACAAAAGTGCCTAAATTTAAAAGGAGTTATTATGTACAAAAGTACAGGTAGACTTAAAAAGCCAGCTAGATGGATCTGAAAATATTAGACCTGATAAAATGCCGCAAAGGAGCCAACCCTGATGATGTAACTGCTGGGGACTGTGCCGTGACCTTTTCTTGTGTTGTGTTGTAACTTGGTTTCACGAGAATGACAGGAGGAAAGAATCATCATCCTCATTTTACAGAACAAACCGGAGGCTCTATTATAATTATATTTCAACCTGGAACTGTTAAAGTTCAACTTGATTGTTTCTGTTTTTCTATATAGCACTAATTTTTAAACGGAGTTGGCCTTCAACAGATGAATGGACAAACAAAATATAGTATATGTATACAATTCAGCCACAAAGAGAAACGAAGTTCTGATACATGCTACAACTTGGATGAACCTTGAAAACATTATGCTGAGTAAAATACATCAATCACAAAAGGACACGTATTATATGATCACACTTACGTGAAATATCTGTAATACAACAATACACAGAGGCAAAAGTTTATTAGTGGTTACCAGGGGATGGAGGGAGGGGGGAGCAGGTAGTTATTATTTAAGGAGTACTGAGTTTCTGCTTGGGGAGATGAAAAACTTTTGGAAGTAAATAGTGACGATGGTTGCACCACCTGGCAAATGTAATCAATGTCACTGAATTGCACCCTTAAGAATGGTTAAGATGGCAAGTTTTTGTTATAAATATTTTGTCACAATATAATTAAAAAATAATAATAATAATTTGGTCCAATAGTGGCTCTCTAACAGAAGTTGCGGGGACAAGGTAACGAGTGGATGATGTGCTGGATTTGTAGAAGAAAGTAGGAAAAAGATTAATATAGTATTTAATAATAAAATTCTTCAAATTTTTACTGATTATTCCATTGTATCCCTACAAAAATCCAGCCAGGTACATAAAGAGGATACTAATAACCTTCTCGACTCTCTTTATATATAGCAAAACTTAGGGACAAATGGTAAACCTATGTTTGCACATTCAGTTAGCAGGCAAATCCAGGGTCCTGATCCTTAGACCAGTGCTCTAATTGACCAAGTTGTTTCCAGGGTTACTGTTGTATTTGCTTAATAGAGGTTGAATTTTGGTAACTATAATCTTAAATCTCATTGGAAAGAAAACTTAGTGGCAAAAAATAACTTTCAAAAGAGCCTCTTACTTGTTCAATGTTATAACCACTGTAGAGGGCAGCTAAATATCCTCCAACAAAGGTGCCAGCAGGGAGTAGATACAGGTAATTGTATTCTGGGGGATCGGTAGGACGTTTGAACATGTCCAGCATTCTCTGAGTCACCAGAAAGCCACCTGATCAAATGAAAGGAAATATAAAACTGGAAGAGGAATTTCATTGAGCAACATGATTCTTTTTAAAGTGCTATATTTTTTCTATTTTAAGTACATCTTTATCATCTAGGGTTAAGTACAGTTTTAAGTTACATTTTAGAACCTCAAAATTAAAAGTGATTCTATTATTCAAGCCAGTTCCATTAAAGGGTGGGGGGAGGGGAAACTCTAAATAATTTCAGAAAGAAAACTTGCTGTCAGAGTACAGAACCAACTGTTTCTGCATGACTAAAAGTAAACAGCCATTCAAACATCTTGGGAATGCAAAAGATCACAGATCATTAATTTTTTTTAATATGCTATTCTATTTTTTTAAACCTTACAATAAATAATAAAAGAAGAAACTACCGTATCAATAGGCACCAAGTTTCTTGTACACAGTAAAGAATGTTTAGCTACAAAATACCATCAAATGAGTTTCATACATCAGTGATGTGCCAGGCTTACAGTTTTCAAGAACAAACACTGGGTAGGGATAAGGCAAAAGGCTAAAATTTTATCTTAAATTATACTTATTTGTAGATGTTATGGTGATAGCTCTAGTCAATTTAAATTAAAACTATGCATTCAATAACTTTCCGGTCAACTTGTAGCAAGATATCATTTTGTTTGTTTGTTTTGGGATACGGGTGGAGTACTCTTTTATCAAAAGAGTTTCTAAAAACTACAGATGGACAAAATAACTGATTTTCCTTCACCAAGAGCATTTATGATCTGGGTGAAACATTTTTTAAAAGCATAATTAAATTCTTAAAATCAGAATGCCTATTTTACATTTATTTTCATTTGCTTCTATGTCTCCATTAAAAACAGCACCCTGGGCCCTTTCACGGATGTTGTACCTGCAATGTTGACCGAGGATATGAATGTAGCAAGAGCAGCAAGGCCCTGAGAGGTTGTGGAAGGATACAAATGTCCTCCCATCAGCACCAACCCACCAACTGCAGTCAACCCTAGGAAGAGAGAATCAACATGGTGAATGACTACAGTGATGCGGCCAGGTCAACTGTCATAGCTGAAGGACCTCACATACACATATACATAAAAAGAAACGTTCTCAATTTCAAAAGACAAGGCAGCTTTCTTGTTATCTTCATTAAAATGATACAAACAAATTCCCTGGTAAAAATGGTTGACAGTACACCTTCATACCATTCTCACTGAAGTGCTATTGTGGGCAAAGGATTAACATAACCTTTCCCCTTCTGCATAAAAATATGACCTGCCTTTGACTTTGTAGCTCTTTTCCCCTGGAAACCTGAAAAAGATATAAATCAATTATTACTAGAAAACATTGTTTGTGGTAAAAGGTGACTCCTGGTGGATAAATTCCATCTGAACTAGAAGGAATTATTTATAAACTATGAATAATTATGTAAATGGCATAATTTCCTGATGGAAATGCCATAGCTTTGGGCTTCTCTGACGACAGTGACTCTTGGAACTGGATATGCTGCCTATGGAGACCTGGAACCTGGGACTATAAGAGATGACTACTGGGATCATGAGGCCTCCAAGCCAGGGCAGCTCCCACAGTTTGTCCAATGTGGGTCTCATTCCCTCATACCATACTGGGGACCAAAGAGAACAGCTCTTGGGCAGCTGTGTGCCGTGATGTATAGACCGTTGTGAAAACTCGTACCAAAGAGAAACGCCCAGTGCCGCCCCGCTGGCAGCTGTTTCCTGTCCCACAAGCTTCACAGTGAATCCGATGTCAATCATGCCCTATTGTAGTCTTATGAGACTGAATGTTTAGTTGAATTTAAGAACAGCCCCTAAGGATGTTATAACCATGATTCTGTGAAATACTGGTTTTCGAATTTTACCAGTGGAATTCTTTTTTTAAAGGAAATCATAACTGAATGAAGTAACAGTGGATCTGCACAGCTTGAAATGGGAGCCCCTCCAAAGGCCTGACACTCCCATGGCCTCTCCTGCTGCACAATCCCACCCCCCTACACCCTGTGGGCGCCCCGAGTCACCCCACAAAAACCCCAGGCTCCAAGCAATACAATTTGTAAACAGAGACTTTTAAACCTCATTGAAAGCACTCCAAGAATTGAACAAGCCTATGAAAACCTAACATGAGAAAACCCAAGAGGGAAACAAACCTGAGATTGCGTTAGTCACAGACATCAGTGGCGAGTGGAGAGCAGGGGTCACTCCCCAGACGGTGTGGTAGCCCACAATGCCGGCCAAGCCAAAAGTGGTCACCATCTGAGAAAAGGCCAAATTGGGAGCTGCAATGCCCAAACCCAGTATAGAAGTAAGACCTAGAGAAAAAAAGAGTATGAGCTGGCATCCAGTGATCTCAGTAAGATGAAAAGCACATACACACCCACACACACACATGTGGAATAGTCAATGCTTTCGAATTCCACTACCTCTTCAATAATGAGCAGATATTTTAGACATGTCATGATTGAGAAGTGGGGTGGGTTGAGGGAGAGGTTCAAAGTATCTGTGAACAAAACCCAACTTCCTGACCACACCCCCCAAAAACTGTAAAGATCTGGTAATATTTATGAGTCACCTTAATAACAATTTTTACATTTTTCTCTGGGTAGCTCATCTTAACTTTCATTGACAATGCCACATGTGTTTACACAAGCCTTTTTATTCCAGAATTATAGCGCTATAGAGGATCTACCAAAACATCTTCAACTTGGGCAAGACACAACCTTTAAAAGACAGGACTTTTATGAAGCCAATTTTGTGTCACTCTCAG
>NW_004444148.1:3047377-3048464 GCF_000243295.1 Trichechus manatus latirostris | reverse complement strand
GATGTCATTGTTTTCCTGAAGGGAGTAATAGTAGCTGCTTTTTCAGCTTCCAGCTCAGCCACTGTCTTCTGTTTTACTGGGGAACCTTGAAGAATATTCTTCGGCGTAGGAGCTGGGAAAATCACTTTGCCATCCTAACAGAAATTAGAAAATAGTATTTTTTAAAATCCAATCCCACCATTTCAAAAACACAGAGAATAGCTATACCACGGAAAAAACCTGGTCTTTTAAAAATAATTTTATGTAAACATAATAATTTATAATATAATACAAATGTATAATGTATGGGTACATAAATGTATGTATTACACATACATAGGTAGATGTGTAATTTATATGTGCATACAATATATATAGAAGAATATAGATCAAACCCTTAAAAGTGGGATGGGTCAGAGGAACTTATTTTTTACTTTATTCATTCCTGTTTTATTTTGTTTTTGCTTCTGTTGTTCAAAAGCAGCATATATTTCGGGTGAGTCATGTGGGTATATAAATCTTTGTAATATTTTCTATCTTTTTGCATTTTTTCCGGCATAAACTCAACACATAAATATTTTATTGGAATATATGTCAATTCCAAAATAGTATTCTGCCATAAACAGAAATCCTCACACAAACTGACAGTGAAAACATAGGAAGAAACAGAACTCTTTACTTACCTTCATCACTACAGTTCCTCTGATGACATGACCCATCGTACCAAAGTCAATGTCATCTTTCACTTCAAAATAGAAATGATCTTTGTCAGGGCTGATGGCCTTCAGGAGTTTGGTGATGTTGTTGGAATATAGGGTGCTGGCCTGAGTGGCCATTCGACTGGGAAGATCCGTGTAGCCTATGTGAGTAATTCCCTAGATGAACAAAAATCCAGTCAGAAAAGCCAATTACCCTATGCTCATTTTCTTTGTAGGTAATTCTCACAGTCAGGCTATGTTTGAGATCATATACCTTCATAAATATGCACACATCATACAAACACAAACACGTATTTGAAAGGGAGTTTTAAACACGTCTATTTTTAATTTTTTCAGCTTCCAGCTTTTCTTTCTTTATGTTGAGGTGCAATCCATACTTTTGTCAATGC
>NW_004444148.1:3045210-3046521 GCF_000243295.1 Trichechus manatus latirostris | reverse complement strand
GTGTTTCATTCTGTTGTACACAGGGTTGCTGTGAGTAGGAACCAACTCAATGGCACCTAACAACAACAACATTTTTAATTTTAAAAAAATTCCAAGTCTCAGTCTCTCCAAATATTTCTCACAAATCATGAAAAATGTGAGAAATGGTTCATAGATAGAAGTTTTTTGCTATACCTTGTGAACATAAAGTTCTCCCGGCTTAGTGGTTTCAAAGTTTCCGCCAGCCTCAGCAGCTAAATCCACAACAACTGAACCTTCCTTCATTGACTCAATCATCTCTTTACGAAATAAAACTGGAGCCTTTTTACCTAATAAAAACCAAAGAAAACAGTACAAATAATATTATAATTTTTTAAAGTCCTATATTCTTCCAATTATTACAGTAGTCTCTGGGCATCCAGAAATGTAACATCTGAAATTTTAACTCTTTCCAAGAGACCCATAAAGTCCACAGCATAAGTGAGATGGGTCATTCTCCTAAGGAATCAATGTGATGAGTGTGCACTGCAAAGCCAGTGTGCAGGAGGGAACCACTCAGCTGGCGAGCATTGGCATCTCACCACTGCTCTTCCCAACTGGTCATACAACCAGTACCACCCACAAAGAGATAAACATTCACATCTTTGTTTAAAAAGATGCATCATAATAAAATATTAAGGAAATTATGTTCTACCAAATCTGACAATGCATAAAGGTCACACATGTCAAGGGTATATTCAATAGTAATTTATGAATTACAAAATAGAGTATTTCCAATCATCTTCACAAATGTCACCGAATTTTCCAAAACTTTATATTAATCTACCTTCATTGAACACAAGATAACTTCAAGTAGAAAGACAGGAAAGTACCATGAAATAAAAACGAGATACCACAACTCCAAAAGGGTTAGAAATCACTCCTATACCTTTGTTACCCACTCAACAACTATTTATTCTGTGCCTCTGGTGGGCCAGGCCTTATGCCTAATGCTGGAAATACAATAGCAGATAAACAGAAAAGGTCCCTGCTTTCATGGTGCATATTCTCCTCATGTTTCAAGTTGTTGTTTTAAGAAGTTCACTAATTCTTACATATAAGGTAAAACTGAAAACATCAGTATTTTTCAAGCCAAAATATGTTAAATGGGGGCTCACATTCCCAGTATAGAACAATCCAAAAACCTTAACCAGAAGAAGAAGAAAACAAACTTGTGAGGTTGGCAGTATGAAAACAGAGCCTGAATATTTTTATCTCTTCTTTTGAAAGTCTTCAACTCTGTATTTACAGAATCTTAGTAAAAACACTGTCAATTTGATAAATGGAAATCAA
>NW_004444148.1:3033528-3034845 GCF_000243295.1 Trichechus manatus latirostris | reverse complement strand
AAGAAAAACTTTCTGCTTTAACAAGAACATAATATTTTTAACTATATAGTAGCAGAGAGATCAGTAATATAAATTATAGACTATATTTATTCAAACCAAAATAGATCTCTCATGAACAAGTACTTGGAAGATAAAGCTAGTTTTTAATATAATACAGTACATACACTGACTAAATCTAAACTAGGGCAAGTAAAGACATCTTAATCTTCAATATTTACACATTAGGAAACTTCATTATAAAAACACAATTTTGCACTGAGCACAGCTGGCTGCTTACCCAGCCTTCATTTCCTCTTCTTATCACTACTCTAATTTCTGTTTTCTCCACACAGTCCATGAATTTCAGGAGAATGGACCTCAGCTCCACTCTACAGGATTCACTGGGTGGCGCAAATAGCTAACATGCTTTGCTGCTAACCAAAAGGTTGAAGGTTCAATTTCACCCAGAGGCACCTTGGAAGAAAGGCCTGGAGACTGACTTCAAAAAATCAGCCATCAAAAATTCTGTTGGAGCGTGGTTCTACTCTGACACACATGGGGTCACCTTAAGTTAGTGTTGACCCCATGGCAACCAGTTTTGGTACATATGACCAAAGAGGTAAATGATTATGTAATAGGTAAGATGTGGCAAGAAATTACTGAACATTTGATTCACAGACCCATTATCTAATGTCTCTGATTTAGCCAGCCATGTGATACACAAAGCAACATACAGAACAACCCTTATGGAACCCCCTGTATTGCTAAAAAAGATACCGACAGCATGCTAATAAATATGAAGAAATTCTAACCCAAGCTTAAATATTCAGAGTACTTTATGCGTGAGTTCTATCACTGGAACTATAGAGAAACTTTCTCTTCATAATTAATTATTTGTATAAGAAACCAGAGACACAGACCAACAAATACTTGGCTTTCACAAATTGGATGCCTTAAGATATTTCTAAATGTAACACAAAATATGATTAATCAACAGCCCACTTTCGCAGATTGGAGAAATCCCTAAAGGTTTATTTAAAGAAACCTAAAAACAAACTTTTAGCCAATAATTAAAGAACACGTTTATAAAAAATTTTAGGGGACTATCTCAATAATTTACCGCTAGTAGATGCAGAATTCTGTGTAGATATAAACGAAAATTAGTAAAGATTTTACCAAAGCTTCATAACCTACAGGAACTCTCCAAAACAGAAAAACAATCTACCAAACTTAAATGTTAGCACAAATAAGGAAATATATAATATTCTTCTAGAAATTATAATATTTTTT
Organism: Trichechus manatus latirostris; assembly: GCF_000243295.1. Classification (NCBI taxonomy): domain Eukaryota; kingdom Metazoa; phylum Chordata; class Mammalia; order Sirenia; family Trichechidae; genus Trichechus; species Trichechus manatus. Next base: position 3,033,576 of record NW_004444148.1, on the reverse strand, counting down.
CTGTTCCCTCCAACACGTATTTAGATATACATTAGCTATGAAAATCCC
>NW_004444148.1:3031696-3032766 GCF_000243295.1 Trichechus manatus latirostris | reverse complement strand
ATGATTGAGAGCTCAACTGCTAACCAAAAGGTTGGCAGTTCAAGTCCACCAGCCGCTCCTTGGAAACCCTATGGGGCAGTTCTACTCTGTCCTATAGAGTCGCTCTGAGTCAGAATCAATTTGACGGCAACGGGTATGGTTACGGTACCTAGGCAACACTTCCCAGCTCTCCTCACAGTTAGCTTTAACCATGTGACTGTACTTTAACAAAGGAAATGTGAGTAGCAGTGATGTGGGCCACTCCTCCATCCTCCTGTCCATTCTCACATGCATACTCCTTCATGTTCCTGTTCGTTCCGGCTGGCTAAAATTAGAGACAGTCCTCAGAGCGAACTTCACAGTCACGTATGGATGATGACTGTTGTAACCTGAGTTCCCAGATGGCCATGTGAAGGAGCACTGTCCCTCCAATCTTTAAACCTGCCCATTACTGTTAAATGAGCAAGCGGCAAACTTCTATTGCATTTGAGTCATTAAACACTTTTGTGTCCGTTTGTTATAGCAGCTAACCTAGTCTAAGTTAATACTGATGCGCAGTAAAGTATAGGGAAAGTGCCGAAGAAGGAACTACAGAAATACATATGGTGGGAAATACTGGTACATTACCAGCAACTATATCAGGACACTGTTGCACCAGAGACAGCCTCAACCTCCAAATTCTTTTCAACTCAGGGATTGTCAGGGAGGGAGCATCGTGCTTCCCAATCTTGCAACGTGCTTTTGGAAAAATAGCAGACCAAACCAGAATATAATTTGGTGTCATAAATTTTCCCAACAGAAAATTTGTTAAATTTAGTCCACTCACTTACTGTGCTCAAACACACCCTAAGAAGTCAAGACTGATAAATCACAATGGAAAACTCTGCAATTCTGGCGTCTTCCTCTTGATGACATGTTGCCCTGTGTTGAAAGCTACCAAGAGGTGTGTAGACAGCCTGCGGTTACCAATCCTTGATGTTGCAACATTTAAGTATTTCTCTCTGCCCTTCAAAATTCCCAAAACAAACTTGGTAAAAGCAATATTAGAAAATTCCATACAACCAGTTTAAGGGAAGGGAGGATGGTAGATC
>NW_004444148.1:3029114-3030623 GCF_000243295.1 Trichechus manatus latirostris | reverse complement strand
TGAAGAAAGCTAGGTTCCCGGACTTAAGTTAGCCTCTGCAGTGCTCCTATCCAAAAGTGAGCCAACAGAGCCTTCTATCTATCTTTCGTTGGATAGCACTGCAAAATAAAAGGGATTGTACCAACTGAGACCTAAGGAAGGCATCCAGATTTATTCGTTCAGCAAACATTTTCTGAGCCACTATTGTGTACAAAGCACTATGCTAAGCACTGGCCTAGACAGAGATAAATCAGACCCTCCTGCTGCACTCAAAGGGAGAAAGGACAACTAACAGGTTATGGGCCTCAGCACAACTGTACCACGAGGCACAGACAGAGTGCTAAGATAGCAGAAAAAAGTACATTTACTCCTGAGGAGGAGATGGTAGAAACTATGGAGGAAGTGGTAATTGAGATGAGTAGGATTCCAAATGGGAGGGAAGGGCAGGGATAGCATTCTAAGCAGAAGGAACAATATGTGCAAAAGCATGAAAGTCTTTGGCCTATTAATAATAGCCAGCATTACTGACATCGGTCCCAGAGAGTAAGAAATTAGTTTAACATAAGGCCTGAATGTTAATCAGAACTAGAAAATGGAAAGCCATGAACACCTTACCAAGGAAAGCAAACTTTATAGTACAGGTAATGGGAAATGGTCCAACCCTGATTAACTTAGAGCCCTTTATCTAATGATGCTGAGAACCCAAGTAGTCTAAGATACTGTCATCATTACTAAACAATAACCCGGGCTATCTAGTAGCTAGAGAGCCCTGGTGGCACAGTGGTTAAAGCACTTGGCTGCTAACCAAAAGGTTGGCAGTTCAAACCCACCAGCCGCTCTGTGGGAGAAAAATGTGGTAGTATGCGTCCAAAGTATTCACAGCCTTGGAAACCCTATGGGGCACTTCTCTGTCCTACAGGGTCACTATGAGTCGGAACTGACTCAATGGCAGTGTGTTTGGTTTTGGTATCCAGTAGCTATGGTTCAATTAAATTAATAAACGACAAGACCTGAGGTGAGGAAGGTGAGAGCAAGGCAGCTATATGACCATATGATGCTCTATGATTTTTTAGTTAGGTAGTCATCAGGAAAGATTTTAAATGTAGGTTGTTCTGCTGGGATAGTATTCATGTGTGCTCCATAGTACTCTTGATTCTCATTTGAATTTAGGTAACGTGCCTAACACACAGTCAGTACTAAATCACTATGAACATAATACTAGCTAGCTACAGACATTTTTCATTCCATGTAAGTACGTAATTACCTAAGTACATAATCTTTCATACCTACATAAGTACAAGGTCATTGTTTTTTCAAGCCCACTGACTCGTCTGTACTTAGGAGGGATGAAAATTTACCACCTCCAGAAGGTTGCAACATGAAGCTAGCTAATTGCTTGTGTCCTTTTCTCAAAGTTCTTGTCTATGCCAGGTCTTCAGTCCAGACTTTCCGTGGATCCCTGCCTAAGGAAGCTTAGCTTTGAGAATTTCTGACATTTGACTTAATCCTCTTTGGATCCATTCACGGAAC
>NW_004444148.1:3015210-3016369 GCF_000243295.1 Trichechus manatus latirostris | reverse complement strand
AAGGTTATGAACAGGCACTTCAAGACATTCAGCTGGCTAACAGATAACATGAGGAAATGCTCACGATCATTAGCCATTAGTGAAATGCAAATCAAAACAATGAGACACCATCTCATCCCAACAAGGCTAGCATTAATCCAAAAAACACAAAATAATAAATGCTGGACAGGTTGTGGAGAGACTGAAACACTTATACACTGTTGGTGAGAATGTAAAATGGAAATCGACTTGGTGCTTCTTTAAAAAGCTAGAAATAGTACCATACGATCCAGCAATCCCCCTCCTTGGAATGTATCCTAGAGAAATAAGAGCCGTCACACGAATAGATATATGCACACCCATGTTCACTGCAGCACTGTTCACGATAGCAAAAAGATGGAAACAACTTAGGTGCCCATCTATGGAAGAATGGATAAACAAATTATGGTATATTCACACAATAGAATACTATGCAGTAATAAACACCCATGAATTCGTGAAACATAACATGGAGGAATATGGAAGGCTTTATGCTGAGTGAATCTAGTCAGTCACAAAAGGACAAATATTGTATAAGACCACTACTGTAAAAACTCAAGAAAACATTTAAACACAGAAGAAAACATTCTTTGAATGTTACGAGGGTGGTGAGGGAGGGAGAAGGGTATTCACTAATTAGAAAGTAGACAAGAATTACCTTAGGTGAAGGGAAGGACAACACACACTACAGGGGAAGTCAGCATAACTGGACTAAACCAAAAGCTAAGAAGTTTCCTATATACAACCAAACACTTTGAGGGACAGAGTAGCAGGGGCAGGGGTCTGGGGAACACTGTTTCAGGGCACATCTAGGTCTATTGGCATAACAAAGTTTATTAAGAAAATGTTCCACATCCATTTTTGGTGAGCAGTGTCTTAAAAGCTAGTGAGCGGCCATCTAAGATGCATCAATTGGTTCCAACCCACCCGGAGTAAAGGAGAATGAAGAACACCAAAGACACAGGAAAATATTAGCCCGAGACAGAAAGGGCCACATAAACCAGACTCCATCAGCCTGAGACCAGAAGAACTAGATGGTGCCTGGCTACCACCAATGACTGCCCTGACAGGGAACACAACAGAGAGTCCCTGACAGACAAGGAGAAAAGTAGGGTGCAGAACTCAAACTCTAGTAAAAAGA
>NW_004444148.1:3012326-3013327 GCF_000243295.1 Trichechus manatus latirostris | reverse complement strand
AGAAGCAGCACATCTTCACTGTGATACAATTGTGTGTATGAACTCCATGATTTATCATACATTGTGTATGTGTACTAGATGATTCACTTCAAACTATACTCTTTGCACATTCCAGCTCAGGACATAAGATAATGATTCCTCCAGTCGGGTCCCACAGGTCCCCAAAGTTCAAAGTTCAGCCAACTCAGGAGCAACAGTGGGTAGGCATGTTTCTGGACCACCATAATGCACCCTTACCCCCAGCCCTAACCAATTCAACCAAAGCCACTCTGCTCTTTTTGAATTTCTTTATATTGCCTCATAATATTTCATTTGCTCAAAAGATTCCGGAGCAAAACCCACTGGTTTAGAGCTAGTGGTTTTGGTATCCTTTCCCATACGTACATTTCACATGAGAGTATCAACAGTACCTTAAAATCTACATTGTACATTTTCTATATAAAATGTTAAGTCCTACATTGTTGTCATATTTATTTACTTTGCTTTTGTACCACAAAAAATATTTATTCAAACAAACCATTTGCCATATTACATTAAGGACAGCAAAACATGTTTTTAAACTTGGCATTTTTGTTTATTGTATCTCATCCATACCACAAGACAACAATTGAGATGCAAAGTAGAATCTGTGCCATAGTTGATATGCTACACCTAAAAAATAAAACCTGTATCAGGCAATAAAAAGCTTTATTCACGTTAGTCTTCAGTTCTCGTACACCATTTGATGTTATAAATATTTTCTTTTGTTGGTGCCTCATTAATAACAGCAAGATGACAACTACTAAAAGTTTTCATGCTTAAAACCTAATTCAACTAGTTTCTTAGATGAACTGATTTCACAGGCATTATCCAAGGTCCAAGTTTCCCGCCCCCCCAAACATGAGTGTAGCATATTTGCTGACTCTGCCTTATTCCTCAGTCATGGTCGGCATGATTACTCAATCACAGCCATGCTCCTCTGAGCAGTGTAGGCCTTAGACTGCTTCTCAATATAGCACTCC
>NW_004444148.1:3009795-3011399 GCF_000243295.1 Trichechus manatus latirostris | reverse complement strand
AATGTTTCTGTAGCACTACTGTGCTTTTCTTCATATTGAAATGAAAATCAACCTACCCAGCAATGTTGGCCATGGAGCTTAGCGCATCATATCCCTGAGCAATTGTGACTCTTGGAATCTGGTCCATTGCCAGAACTGTAGTTTTTCTTTCAGAAAGTTTACTTAGCAAGTCTGGATTTTGGGCCGGGTAAATAAAACTAATCAGTGTTCCTGATGTCTTTAAAAGGTCAGCTTCGTGAACACCCAATGTGGGATTAACCATAGGAGCTCGCACCTGAGGAAAAAGTCACAGATTAAAAACATAAACTCCTTATTCCTATTTTTTAGTGGACAGAACAATTTAGATACTATGCCATGTATGAAATAATATTCCAGAACTAAATCTTTCATCAATAAATTTGTAACTAAATTCTTAAGTAAGGCAAGACCCTCAAAGTTCTATACAATCTATACTCTGACTGATGACCAATGGACTGGTTTAGGAAAAGAGCACACACACCTGAGAAATACACAGTGTTGGACAGGTTTGACAATTAACTGTAGAGCAGTGAAAAAATATGTAAGTTCTACAGCAAACTTGTCCTCCCAAAACCTACTACTCTGAAGATTAAGAGACATTAGAAGAACAGGAAATTTTTGTTGTATGTTCAAGAATTCAATTCTTGCTAATTTTGACAAGCATAAACATTTGAGTGAGAAGTTAAGAACGTTATAAACTAAAGTCTCCATGGTAGTACATATAACCAAAAACCAAACCCGTTGCCATTGTGTCGGTTCCGACTTATAGCAACCCTACAGGACAGAGTGAAACTGCCCCATTTCCAAGGAGTGGCTGGTGGATTTGAACTGCCAACCTTTTGGTTAGCAGCTGAGCTGTTAACCACTGCACCACCAGGGCTCCTGTATAAATTTATGTCATGTTAAAATTCCAGATGAATACTTATAGATGAACACATTTCAAACTAGTAGCCTTGCTAAATTAGATTTAGGCAAAAAGCTAAAATACATTCTAGTATGCTAAGAGGTATCACATAAGACAATGAATCATACCACAAATCGGAAAGTTTCCCATGTCCACTTTTTAAAAGCCAAATTTTAAAATTCCATTTTAAAAGTGTTTTATGTGCAAGTTTAAAATCAATCTTCAATTAAAGTGTATCACTTCATTAGCTCCCAGTTTGGAGTAGCACTTTTATGCAAACACACACAACACAGACTCTGGGATTTACGTTTTAAAAGGAGATACAAATGCAGGGTCAATATTTTCATATCGCAGAATTTTACCTCAATTTACTTATGAGATACCTTTGTTTGTTATTCCTATTTCAGTTGTTGATCAAGTGATACATGTGATTCTAGGTTGTAGACTTCAATTAAGACTCTCTAACAAGATCTATTGTCCTCAATGAAAATCTGTAATAAAAATCAGTGGAAAACTTCCAATTGATTCTATTGGCTCCTATCAAAGGCTCAGCTGGGTCTACAGGCAACTGAATGAGCAAAGCCAAGGGAATGTTTCCTTACATGTGTTCTTTGGATCACTAGTTCCTCAGGATATTAACAGGCTTGACTCAAAAGAGAGGCTCCAAGGTCAGGTAGTTTAT
>NW_004444148.1:3009019-3009695 GCF_000243295.1 Trichechus manatus latirostris | reverse complement strand
TAATTCTTTCCTGTGGAACATCACAGAAAGGTTTTGATCCCTAGAACATACTAGGTAATGGATTTATTTATTCTTCTATTTTTCCTAGGCTGTTTTATATCAAGTTATATCACCAAGCCATCTGTCAGCTTGAAAACTTTAAAAGCTTTATTAGCTGAGTTACAATTTCTCTCTGTATCATAAACCTTCTTTATTAATTGTTAAACAGTGTAGGAAAAAAACCCTACTTAAGACCTCATCAAATCATTCAGTGGACATTATGTAAAAAACTATGTGACTGATTCCTCTTAGAAATGAATGCAGTACAAAGCTTGTCTTTCCTGAAAAAGTGAGAAGCTTATTCTAATTTAACAATTAGACTTATATAATCCATCCCTCTCTATTTTGCCTTGGTTGCAGGAGGCTCAGGATTTAATGTTTAACTCCAGTAGTCATCTTATGCTAGATTCCTGATACAGTTCTCTCTCCATTCTCCTATATGATTTTTTACTTTAGACTTGGCATTCTATTCAAGCATATAAATTTCTATCATACATCACCACCTTAAGGCCTTTTGTTAAAGTAGGTGAGGCTACTCGCCACTCAGTCCAATGCTGCTTTCTCCAGAAGTCATGCTTTCTCTGGAAACAGTATTTTTGTTAGTGTAAATCACTGTGTCTTCTAGTTATCAGAAGAC
>NW_004444148.1:2981962-3007949 GCF_000243295.1 Trichechus manatus latirostris | reverse complement strand
CCCTTTAAAAGAACACCCTGTACTAGAAACTGATGGCCTGCCACATTCAAAGTCCCCTTCCTGGCAATTTGGCCACAGGTAATTCCACGTAGATTTCCAAGGGCTATATCTTGAGACCTTGCAAGCCTAGCTACAACTGATTAGACCAGGGTTTAGCAGCTGGGTCAAAGATAATCCTCTACAGGCCAGGCATGAGGAAAAGCAGCCCTTTAAGAGATGACCTTGCACAGGAACTCTGTCCAAGGACACTACCTGTTGACAAGTTATTACTCAACCTAATCAGGTTATCTCTTAGGGAATTTGAATGCGAGACTCACAGAAAGGGACAGGAAGAGTAGAGTGGTGCAAAAGCCACAGTAAGCAAAGCCATGAGGTAATCAAAGGGAGGTCAGCAGCAACAGGGGCAGAAACATCAATAGTGGACATGCAGAGTCACAAGAATGGTGCCTTGTTAGCACAGCTATGGAATCCAGAACAATATTACACTTCTTTGAGAAGTAGATGAAGGGTTTCCGGGGTTCCTAACACTTCCCAAAAATCCACACAGTAAACCCTCATCACAAAATATAATCCACTGGGTCTCTGTTCCTTGCAAACCAAAAGAGACAATATAACACAGCTTTAGCTAAATATAACACAGTTTTAGCTAAAGGACATTAATCTTTACTGCTGTTTTAATCAACATGTGGGCATAAACAGATATTTTTAATAAAAAGTACCTGCTTCTTATTAAGGTTTACTCAAGTTAAGGAAACCCACTCTTGCAACCTAAATCCCACCACTAGTCTGGCAATTTGTCGTACTGTGGTGGCTTACATGTTGCTATGATGCTGTAAGCTTTGCCACTAGTATTTCAAATGCCAGCAGGGTCACCCACAGCAGACAGGTTTCAGAGGCGCTTCCAGACTAAGACAGACTGGGAAGAAGGACCTGGTATTCTACTTCTTAAAAAATCAGCCAGTGAAAACCTTATGAATAGCAGCAGAACACTGGCTGATACAGTGCTGGAAGACATGCCCCTCAGGTTGGAAGGCACTCATAATACCACCAGGGAAGAGCTGCCTCTCAAAGTACAGTCAGCCTTAATGACATGGATGGAGTAAAGCTTTCAGGACCTTCATTTGCTGATGTGGCCTGACTCAAAATGAGAAGAAACAGCTGCAAATATCCATTAATAATCGGAACATGGAACGTACAAAGCACGAAACCAGGAAAATTAGAAGTCATCAAAAATGAAATGGAATGCAGAAAGATCCATATCCCAGGCATTAGTGAGCTGAAATGGACTAGTATCAACCATTTTGAATGAGACAATCATCTGGTCAACTATGCCAGGTGTTATGTATTGAATTGTGTCCCCCAAAAATTTGTGTTGTAAATCCTAACCTCTATGCCTGTGGTTATAATCTCATTTGGAAATGGGTTGTCTTTGTTATGTTAATGAGGCAGGACTAGTATATCTTCAGTCAATCTCTTCTGAGATATAAAAGAGATTAAACAACCAAACAGACCAGAGATGGGGAGGGAGAGATGCCAAGTCACATGACGATCACCCAAGAGCAGAAGCTCAACTGCCTTATATGCATGCAAAAACTGGACAATGAATAAGGAAGACTGAAGAAGAACGGATGTCTTTGCATTATGGTATTGGTGAAGAATAACGAACATACCATGGACTGCCAGAAGAACAAACAAATCTGTCTTGGAAAAAGTACAGCCAGAATGCTCCTTAGAAGCAAGGATGGCAAGACTTCGTCTTTCATACTTTGGACATGTTATTGGGAGGGACTAGTCCCTGGAGAAGGACACCATGCTTGGTAAAGTAGAGGGCCAATGAAAAAGAGGAAGTCCCTCAACGAGACGATTTGACACGGTGGCTGCAATAATGACTCAAACATAGCAATGATTGTGAGGGTGGTGCAGGACCAGGCAGTACTTCATTCTGTTGTGCATGGGGTCGCTATGAGTCAGAACCAACTCGTCGGCACCTAACAACAACGACCTAAACTCTGACTATATATTTTTTAAAAAAGGAATCGAATTATCTCCACAGAGTAACTTATTAAATGCGACCTTAAAGAGATTAAGTCAACCTAAAAATATTTGCATGTGAACATACTTAGATCCCACACTACTTAAGCAAGAATAATTTATAGTAAGCCGAAGGCAAAAACATGTTGAATTTTACTCCCTATTTGACAGAGAGGAAGGCAAATAATAAGAAGCTAGCACGTATTTTGAACTGATGTGCAAAGTCACATATAGTGATACTTAACTTATCTGGAGTTCACTTATCAGACAACCTCAAATTATCTGGGCCCTAAAACCAGAAATCAAGGAAGCCACCAAAGATGATTGAAGTGAAAAGGCATTTAGGAAACCAAACCCAAGGTCAACTCTTCAGACAAAGATTAGACTGAACTATGGGACACAGAATGATACGCATGAAGAATGTGCTTCTTAGCTCAACTAGATACATGAGACTAAGCGTGCAGCTCCTGTCCGGAGGCAAGATGAGAAAGCAGAGAGGGTCAGGAGCTGGTTGAGTGGACACGGGAAATCCAGGGAGGAAAGGAGGAGTGTGCTGTCACAGTATAGGGAGAGCAACTAGGGTCGCATAGCAGTGTGTGTATAGATTTTTGTGTGAGAAACTAACTTGCATTGTAAACTTTCATTTAAAGCACAATTTTAAAAAAAGGCATTTAGGAGCCAACCTGAAGGGACGTCTACTGGCCAAAGATGGGCCAATTTGAGCATCAAAAAGAATCTGGAGAAGGATGTAGAACATAATTCTAACCCACAAAAAAAAGATCAGGTTTACTGGCCTAAAGGAGACTGGAGAAACCTCGAGAGTACGGCCCCCAGACACCCTTTTAGCTCAGTGGTGAAGTTACCGCCAAGGTTCACTGTTCAGCCTGGGAGTGGACAGCCCCGTAAAACCAAATGAGACTAACGAGGTACAGGAGTCCAGTGACAAGGGCCAGAAAGCAGAAGGCGAGAAGGAAGCTGGTGATAGGGAACCCAAGACTGAGTAAGGATATTGTTGATGTGTTGTGAGATTGTTAACTATTGTCATAAGGCAACATTTGTAGTAACTGTTAAATGAGAAACTATTTTGTTCTGTAAGCCTTCATCTTAAGTGAGAATAACAGCACAATTGGAAGAGCATAGTCAATGTCACTGAACTGTACGTGTAGAAATTTTTGAAATGGTGTATTTTTGGCTATGTGTATTTTCACCAAAAAAAAAAAAAAGGTTGAGAAGTTAGAGGGTTGATATGTTGTGGGGCTGTTAACCAATGTCATAAAACAACATGTGTACTTCTGTTTCATGAGAAACTATTTGTTCTGTAAGCCTTCACCTGAAGTACAATAAAAAAAAAAATAATAATAATTAACTGCAATAGAGTAAAACACATTCAAATAATTGCAACAGAGGAAACACACTGAGTGAGTGCTGATAGAAAAATATTGTTTTAAACTTTCATTGTCAATACTAGAGGAAGTAACATGTAGAAGGCAGAGTAACAGCCTCCCGAAGATATCCACATCCAAATTCCCAGAATCTATGAATATGTTAGGTTACCTGGCAAAGGGGAATTAAGGTAGCAGGTAGAATAAAGATTGCTAATCATCTGACCTTAATATAGAGATTATACTGGATTACAGCGTAATCACAAGGTTCCTTAAATGTAGAAGAGGGACACAGAAGAGTCAGAGTCAAAGGGCTATCTAAAGATGCTATGCTGCTGCCTTTGTAGATGGAAGAAAGGGCCACGAGCCAAGAAATGCAAGCAGCCTCCAAGGAAACTGGCAAAGGCAAGAAAATAGAGTCTTCCCTAGAGCCTCCAGAAGGAATGCAGCCCTGCTGACACCTGATTTTGAGCCAATGAGACCCATTTCAGACTTTTGGCCTTGAGAAGTGTGAGATAATAAATTTGTGTTGTTTTAAGCCACTAAGTTTGGGGTAATTTGTTACAGCAGGAATAGGAAACTAATATATAAGGGAATCAACTCATTATTCCAAAAACTAGTAAATAATGGAAAAGAATCAAAACATTTATCCCACCTTTCCAGCACTATCTCAGGACAACTAAATAAAAGAGGGAAGTTTTTCTTTATAGAAAACTTCTAGCTAATAAATGAAGATGGAATAATAGAGTATCCCCATTTTGAAACCCTTAATAAAATCTTGTATTTAGTTCATGATCCCCAAATGGCTGGCTGCAATAGCCTCTGAGTGGAAAAATGATGGGAACTTCCAACAGATGGATCACACTGACGATGGCTAAACTCGCGGATCAATCATCCTGATGTAACGCAACAGAAACTACACACAACCACTTATGGAGCAGTCGTGTCAAAAAAAAGCAAGCCCGAGTCTGATGACACCTCCGGATCTAATTAAATGTCACAGAAAAATAGAAAGGACAGAAAAACTGGCTAAACCACACCAAGAGATTCAATCAGCCAAAGCTAGAATGTGAGTAATTCTACGGGGCAACAAGAAATTTCTTCAACAAGTACATTAAAAGGAAAAAAGGGGAGGAGAACCTGCAGATCAAAAGAGAGCTTAGAGATACAGCAACCAAATGCAGTATGTGAGCCCTGTTTGGATCATTATTTGGACAAGTCATCTATCAAAAAAGGAAGAAAGAAAAAGAAACAATTGGGAAAATTAGAATACTGAATGGAATCACTTCTCATGCTTTTTAATGTGGTAATGAAATTACAGTTATAGTAAAGGGAAAAAGCCTCTATCTTTTAGAGACAGAAAAATAATTATCTAGGAAATAGCCAAGACACAGACACTAAACAAACAAAGGCTTATACATAGTCAATATAGAGATCTTGATGTCCATGCATTTACTCACAAGGACACTTCTCATGTCCTCAAGGCACTTATTTATTTCACACACAATTTTATCACACTGGATAATCTGGCTTTCCAGAGCAGTTTAACAAAATATCTGAATATAATGTTGGGGGCTCAGTGGGTACCTTACCAATAGCAACTTATCATTTGAGAACAAGACAAGAAACTATAAAATGTATTAAAGACAGACATAAAAGTGTAATAGTTTAGAGGTCCTCATTGCACAAACAGCAACAAAATTAAAGAATTAAGAAAGGCATTATTCCATGTGGCAGAGACTGCTGGTTGCCCCTAAAAGATCCACTCTCTTTATCTGCCTTAGTAACAGAATTCCATTTTCAGGTAGGTATGTTAACATCTGGAATAAAAGGCTAAATATCCGCACCTCCCTTACAGCTAGGCATGGCCACATGTCTGAGTTCTGGCCAGTGAGGTGTAGACAGAAGTGCTGGGAGGGACTGTGGGCAAGACTGCTTAAAGGAAGCTGACTCTGCTTAAAAGGACCCCCTTTTAGCCTCTGCAACCCCAGAATAGAAGCAATCAGGGGTCATACCAGACAAGGCCTTTTGGGCCGCTGGAACACACTTTGGCTCTCACTCTGAATGAGCAGTGAAGCTAGTGGCAAATTTTAAGTAGAGGAATGACAAGATCTTACAATTTAAAAAGATTATTCTCACTGTTGTGCTCAGAACAGACTGTAGAGGGGCAGAGGTGAAAAGCACAGAGGACGTTTAGGAGACCAGTGCAATAATCCAGGTGACACATGATGGTGGCTTGGACCAGGATGATAACAATGAGAAAGGTGAGAAGAGGACAGATTCCAGGCATAGGCTGGCCTACACCTACTACAAGGATTTAGAATAACTCCAGGGTTTCTGACCTGAGCAAAGATGAAGTTGCCATTTACTGAATTGCAGTATTACAGATTGAATAATACACTTAATTCCTAATTCCTAAGCATAGATGAGCCATATATGGGATAATTCCCCTGATACTGACTAGGAAAGAGGAAGGGCTACTAGGAAAAATGGCTACTATGAGCAATGGGCTCCCTGGTACAATTCAGTTGTTCCTCATTTGTCTTTTTTTATCTTTTCTGTGAGCACTGGCAATCGGGAGCTACTATACATGGAAAATATTTTTAAAAAGCACTCACTTGTTTTTTGTTTAAAATGATCATTCACAAGCACCAGGCTTTAAAACCACATGGCTTTTCCCTCTATGTCTCACCAGGAGATCTATTAACTCATATGACTTAAAGGTTTAATTTATTATATGCAGAAGTCAGACTTTACCTGGTTTGACAGGGGCTTTACACCACAGCACCTGATGAGTGTGAAATGTTCGTAAAAAACTCTTCTTCCCAGGTAGAACCTTACAGGACCCCAAATTGTTAAATAAAGAACATGAACAGCCAGTCACCACTGTCTTCAGTAGGTTCGCCATGTTGATATGAGCTCTCACTTTCTGAATCCCAAATGTCTTTCAAGGTAAATCACTAAGGGAAAATAAAATAAAATGTTTATATGCTGAGAAAAATATAACTTGCCTTTTATACATCAAAAGCATAAAAAATACTAATACACAGAGCTTAGAGTGTTATGTGGTCATCTACAAAGGATGTATTTCCCGAATTCTTTACTTATGGAAGATGCTTCAAAAGTTTGTTGCTAAAAGGTTTACACATGGAAAAAAAATAATTTTTTATGGTTACAAGGGAGGGGAGGGGTGGGGAAGGGAAATCACTAACCAGATAATAGATAAGTGTTAACTTTGGCGAAAGGAAAGACAACACACAATATAGGGGAAGTCAACACAACCTGACCAAGACAAAGCCATAGAAGCATCCTAGACACATCCAAATACCTTGAGGGACCAAGTCACTGGGGCTGAGGGTTGTGGACCATGGCCTCAGGAGACATCTAGGTCAATTGGTATAACATACTTCATAAAAAAAATGTTCTCCATCCTACTCTGGTGAGTAGCATCTGGAGTCTTAAAAGCTTTCAAGCAGCCATCTAAAATACATCTATTGATGGGAAATCAGGGGTGGAAAGGAAGAGTGTGCTGTCACAGTATAGGGAGAGCAACTAGGGTCACAAAACAATGTATGTATAAATTTTTGTATGAAAGACTAACTTGAATTGTAAACTTTCACTTAAAGTATCATTAAAAAAATTTTTTAATTTGAAAAAAAAAAAAGTAAAATACTTCTATTGGTCCCATCACGTTCAGAGCAAAGGAGAATGAAGAAAACCAAAGATGCAAGGAAAATATCAGTCGAAAGGACTAAAGGACCACATGAACCACAGCCTCCACCAGCCTGAGTCCAGAAGAAATAGATAGTGCCCAGCTATCACCACCAATCTCTCTGACAGAGATCACAATAGATGGTTCTGGACACGGTGGGACAAAAATGTAGAACAAAACTCAAATTTACAAAAAAAAGACCACACTTACTGGTCTGACAAAGACTACAGGGACCCCCAAAACTATGGCCCCCTGTTAACTCAGAACAGATGCCACTCCCGAAGTCCACCTTTCAGCCAAAGATTAGACAGGCCTATAAAACAGACAATAACACGCAGAAGGAACGTGCTTCTTAGTTCAATCAAGTATAGGGGACCTAACTGGTAACACTTGCCCAAAAACAAAGATGAGAAGGCAGGAAGGGACAGAAAACCTAGACAAATGGACACGGGGAACCTGGGGTGTAAGGGGAAAGGAGGAGAGTGCGGACACATTGTGGAGATTGGAACCAATGTCGTAAAATAATTTGTGTATAAATTTTTGAATGAGAAACTAATTTGCACTATAAACTTCCACCAAAAACACAATTTTAAAAAAAAAAAGTTTGTTTCCAGCGCAAGTATTTAAAACTTGGAATCCACTTCTCACATAAATCAGAGTACTAAACTCACTGTTCAATTCCAAGACTAGGTCACAAAGTCTCTTTAATCCTTAATGTACCTGGAAATTTGAAAAAAAAAAAAAGAGGGGGACACCACTGCAATCCAGTGAAGTCATATCTTACGTGAAAGTTATCTTCTAAGCCAATGTCCAGGAAAAACTGCATATAATCGAAGTTACCCTTGAATTTCCCTTAAATGGTCTAAAATACTGTACAGGACAGTAGTAGCTTGCATTTAGCTGCCACGTTGCATAGAAAACACTGGTATCCTATTCGGTACAGCAGGATGTTCACCCTGTGAGACCCTCTGAATTGAGGCTGACTGAGTAAACACAAGACTCATGTTTGCCAAGTGCACGTCTCAAGAAAATTAAACAGGCATAGGATATGAGTCTACTACAAAAAAATAAATAAAGACCATAGTATCTTTATAACATTAGGCTTGTGTTTGCAGATGCTGGCATAACTAAGTACTCTTCTGTCAGTGGTTTTCACAAGCTGGTCAGTGCCTACTTTTTCCCAACTCTGTCTGGTTGGCTGAAAGGTCAGTGGTCTTTTTGTTGCTGAGACTTCAGTGGCTACCTCCATTGCCCTCTTTGGCAGCTCCCCAGGGACATATGGTTTACAATCAGGAAAAGTGTGCATCAGGGTTGTATTCTTTCACCTTACTTATTCCATCTGTATGCTGAGCAAATAATCTGAGAAGCTGAACTATATGAAGAAGAACACAGCATCAGGATTAGAGGGAGACTCATTAACAACCTGCATTATACACATGACACAACCTTGCTTGCTGAAAGTGAAGACTTGAAGCACTTACTGATGAAGATCAAAGACTACAGCTTTCAGTATGGATTAGAACATAAAGAAAACAAAAATGCTCACAACCGGACCATAAGCAACATCATGATAAACGGAGAAAATGTTGAAGTTGTCAAGGATTTCATTTTACTTGGATTCACAATCAACACCCATGGAAGCAGCAGTCAAGAAATCAAAGGACACGTTGCACTGGGCAAATCTGCCGCAAAAGACCTCTTTAAAGTGTTAAAAAGCAAAGATGTCACCTTGAAGACTAAGGTGCACCTTACCCCAGACATGGTGTTTTCAATCGCCTCATATGCATGTAAAAGCTGGACAATGAATAAGGAAGACCAAAGCAGAATTTACATTTTTAAGTTGTGGTGTTGGCAAAGAATATTGAATATACCACGGACTGCCAAAAGAACAAACAAATCTGTCTTGGAAGAAGTACAACCAGAATGCTCTTAGAAGCGACAATGGCAAGACTTCATCTCATGTACTTTGGACATGTTATCTGGAGGGATCAGTCCCTGGAGAAGGACATCATGCTTGGTAAAGTAGAGGGCCAGCGAAAAAGAGAAAGACCCTCAATAAAATGGATTGACACAGTGACTGCAACAATGGGCTCAAACACAGCAACAACTATGAGAATGGCCCAGGACCGGGCAGTGTTTTATTCCGCTGTGCACGGGGTCCTTATGAGTTGGAACTGACTCAAGGGCACCTAACAATAACAACAAGGACACATGGAAGGTATTCCCACCATCCCCATGATTCCTAATGTTCCTCCATCCTTCTCGTCTTTCCTTCAAAGGCGAGAAGAAGCCGAAGACCTAGGACTCTTATCAGTCAAGATAACTCCACCAAAGACACCATTAGGCTTTGCCCATCTTAAGAGCCATTGCGTGACCTGCTCCAAGCAGACTTCACAAACACTCTCCCAGCCTCCAGAGGAAGAAGGGTCTATTTCAGAACTGCTACCACACCCTCCCTGAAGTAACTTCTTACAAACAGCAAAAAGCAGCACTGTAATGGAAATTCTCAATCCAGGTGGTGCTCATTCTTAAAATGCCCTTTAATTCAACAAGTAGGTCAGAGGGCAGTCTCAGAGGCACAGCTATTAGGAGCATTTAAAGAATCAAACCGGAATAAGTCACAATACTTTGAGATGAGAAAAGTTAAGGGATCAAAGAAGGAGATCAGGTCCTCTGGGAGGGCTCAGAATAGGGAGGGAAAAGCATTCAAGATGGAGAAAATATGAAAAAACCACAGAAGAGCAAGCATGCAAGATGTGTTCAGGAATGCAATAAAAAAAGTATTTGACTTTTTTTTGCATTTGAATAGCAAGTTTTACATTTTCAAAGTATTTCTACACATGATATTTCATTTCGGTCTTAAAGCATTCCTGAGTTCCATAAGCCCTCTCCTCATGCATTCATGGGTCACTTTTTTGGATTATTCATGGCTGAGTACGGAGAGCAAATCAGTTAAAAATTCAGTCACACATTCAACACATTCACTGAATCTATGCCAAGAACTGAGGGAGATATAAAGATATATAAAAGGTAATTCTTGTCTCAAGGGAAATCTTTGTCTACCATTACTGAACACCCTAGTCCTTTCCTAAACTCCCCGCTTACCCTAGTTTCTCTTCTTGGGTTATCCAAGCTCCCCAAAAACACAGCTCTAACGGGACTGACAAGGCTTACCCAGACATGAGCAGCAAAAAAATGAAGCTAGCTATAATAGAGCCAGTGTTTTGTCTAAGTTTGCCGCTCACTTGCTGTTTGACCTGATCCTTTCTGAGCCTCAGTCAGCTCATCTATAAAAGGAGTGTAGGAGAGCAGGTTTGCAGGGCCACTTTCGGTTCTATAAACTTTATGATTAAATGAGACTTTGCAATGCTGTGAAGCTGAAGTCCTATTTCATGACCTGGAGTCTGGAAAATTTGCCCTCCCCACTTGGAAAATAGTAGTAATCTGATGCTGAGCAGATCCCTGGCTGGGGCAACACACATCAATAGGCCACAGTCTTTCAGAGGCAAATTCTCTCAAAAACTCCACTTGATTCAAGCTATGTGATCAGAAGGGAGCTTATTGGCAAGAAGAATCCACATCACTGAGCATAAATCAAATAGAAAACAGCCCTGAAAGACATGTAGAGAATATCTGAACCATCTTATCGTTGGCAAGTACACGTTTACAGCAAGGATAATACACTATCTTCATTGTCACATTTCCCCTATCTTCACCAACTCTTTGGTGCTGTTTTATTATCCATGGGCTTCTATGCCTGTGAAGCAATAGGGGAAAACTTTATATAACTCAAAATTGAAGAAACAGAATACCTTTTTTTTTCCCAGCATGGCATTTATATGGCCATTTAATGCAAGTTATATAGGTAACTAGGAGTCCCTGGGGGGAGAAACAGTTAACACCCTCAGCTACCAACTGAAAGAATGGCAGTTCTAGTCTACCCAGAAGCACCTGGAAAGAAAGGACTGGCAATCTATTGCCAAAATATCAGCCATGACAATCCCTATGGAGCACAGTTCTAGTCTGACACACATGGGGTTGCCATGACTTGGACTCGACTCCATGGCAACTGGGTTAGTGTTTGGTTTGATTTAGGTAACAGTCTCTCCTATTAGATATTAAAATCCTTGAGGGTAATCACCTGACCTAGAGAGGGAAAATAACCACAGAAGCTAAGAGAGTGAACTCTGGAGCCAGTCTGGGCTGGAAGCCTTCACTCTGCAACTTACTGGTTGTGTAACCTTGGCAACTCACTTAACTTCTCTGTACCTGATTTCCTCATCTTGAAAAGGGGAGTAATAATAGCACCTACCTCATTGTAGAGTTGTTGTGGGGATGAAGACTGTTACTACAAGTAAATTCTTAGAAGAGTGTAAGGACACAATATCCTTGTTAGCTTTTATTATTTTTCACTTTGGCATTACCTCTGGCCCAGTACTTTACACATAACAGAAGTCAACAAATATTTGTTGAATGAATGAATGAATAACTAGGACTAGGTAACCTGAAGCCTCGGCACCTATGGAACACATTCTCCAAGGAGTTTCAGGAAATTTCCTTTGAAAAGGAAATTCGTGTGTAGCCTTGCAGAAAACTGATTCCATCTGCAAAGGTGAGTGAGCAGCCAGAGCACACCTGTTGGTAAGTCAGCCTAAACTATCCAATATAAAAAAAAGCTGAGGTTTGCAAACAAAACGGGTGCGAGAGAGAAAAGGGGAGCATTTTAAATAAGAAGGGTAGGTAGACACTCAAGCCCCACCGCTCCGAATAGAGTCTCCTAAGACTCCTGACAGACAGATCCCTTAAGGATTGCCCTGTACCACAGGACGAATAAAGGACGCCTACAACCACAAGTCACGCTTTCAAAGCGCGACATACCAACAAGGACACTATACAGAAGCTTAGGGAGTGACCTCGCCCAAACCCTCTAGTGCAACGGCCCCTGCTACTGGTGCCACCCCCCCCTCGGCAGCTAAACTGCCACCACTAGCAGCTGCACGGGGCTGCTATTTATAACCTCCCCAGAGAGCCGATTGGCCAACGCTGTATAATAATCATTCAGCCTCTGGAGTTTGAATCTGCCCTGCCCAGGCCGCCCCCTCCGCTACCTCTCCCCCCTCACCAGCCGGGGCCCCAGGGAGAAGCCTGGACGGACCACCACCACCCCACCCCGATATACACTCACAACTTTTGCTCGCCCCTATGTCTCCAGCTGGACACCACCCGAACTCCCCCAAGGTTCAAGCACAATATCGGGGCCTCCAACTGCCCCCTCTCCGAGCGCACCCTCCATCGAGAGTCCTCTATGAACCACCACC
Source organism: Trichechus manatus latirostris (assembly GCF_000243295.1). NCBI lineage: Eukaryota > Metazoa > Chordata > Mammalia > Sirenia > Trichechidae > Trichechus > Trichechus manatus. The sequence goes on along the minus strand of NW_004444148.1, from coordinate 2,995,506 downwards.
ACCACCCCCCAACATCTTCCAAGCTGAAATGACCCCCTCACAACGCCTGCCGTCCCTCAAAGCTCCAAGATCTGCACCTGCAAAGCTGCCGCCCGGTCCCCTGCGCCCTGCTGGGACCCAGTTCCTGAATCCACCCGCCTACTGTCTTCCACGTCGTCCAAACTGGAGACAGAAAAGGGGGCCTAAGAGGCACGGTTGTCTTTCTTAGCCAAAGCCTCCAGCCTGCGGCCGACCCAGATGGCGCCCCTCGGCCTCACAGGCGGCGCCGCGGTCCTCCGGCCGGCCCTGCCGACCCGCCCCCTTCTCCTTGACAGGTCTCCTTCCCCGCTGGAGCCGGGGCCATCATCGCTAGCCCTGCGCCCCTTCCCCGGGTGCGCCCCAGGCGCGCGCCCACGCTGCTCGCGCCGCTCACCTGGGCCGGGAAGCTGGCTGCTGTGCCCGGCGCCGCGGGCCGCGAGGGGTCGCCGCGCTGGCAGACCCGGGCTCCGGCCCCACGGCCCAGCGCCTCCAACCCGGAAGAACAGAGCCCCCACCCTGCGGCGGTGGCGGCCACGTGACCCCGGCGCACCCCCCCACCCGGCCGGCGCCTCCTCCCCGCCGGGCCTTCTTCCCGCCGGGCCCCCTCCGCCCACCTACCTTCCCTCCGCGGAAAAAGCGACCTCACTGAATGTCCGCTGTGCGCGTAAGAGCCAGTTACCCCAAGGGGCCCTTCCACTCTCCTCAGTGGCAGCCAAAACCTCTTTGTCTCCGGCTCGACCTGGGCTCCCCTCCCCGCCTCCGTGCTTTCCCTTGGCCCGTCCTTGTCAATCAAACCTGGTGCCAAACGCGGGCGCGCGAGTTCCCAGTGATACATTTGTCCTCTCTCCTTGAAGTCCAATTAATTACAAAGTGCAGTTTCCTTTCTTTTGTCCCACCAGAACAAGTAAGCGGATAATAGAACTCCACTTTTGGTACCCGACTTTCTCAGGCGCTCTAGGAAAAATCAGAACTTCTGTATCAGGAGTATACCCAAGGGAAAGAGGAGCAGGCCAGGGGTGGTGAAGGGCAGGAATAGGGGAGTTGCTTTTCCATTCTGGCCAAAGAGGAGGGATTAAATTCCTCAGAAACTTTGTCAAGGCCCGAAAATTAACACACGTCTGCGTACTCATCTTCCAACTTCAGAGCCAGCCTACAAGAAGCCTTGTGCTACTGTTATTATTAATATCCAGCTGCTGGAAAGCACCGTTGGTGGACATTGTTAAGTTTGCTGGCTAGGCCTAGGCTGACTTTAGCGACAGTGTTAAAGAACTCCAAGATATAGTGACTGAACTGTTCACATAGTTGTTACTTAGTCTGCAGGTGTATTCTGATTAAAAGTGGAGGAATAAAATACAGAGTATAAAATGGTTCATCTACCCAACCTGAATCATCATGAAGAATCAGTATGGTGACTTCTTTTTGCTTTAAAAGTATAAAACAAGTAAAAAATGATGAATCTAAAAATCACAAGGGCAAGAAAAAGAAACGGTATCCAGACTGAAAAAGAAGTGAAATTATCTCTCTTCCCTGATGACATGATCCTATACATAGAAAACCCCGAAGAGTCTATAAGAAAACTTCTAGAGCTAATAGAGAAATTTAGCAAAGTGGCAGGATACAAGGTCAACAAACAAAAATCAGTTGGGTTTGTATATGCTGGCAATGAGAAATTTCAAAGGGAAATCAGGGAAATGATTTCATTTACAATAGCATCTAAGAGAATAAAATACCTAGGAATAAATTTAACCAGGGATGTGAAAGACTTTTACAATGAAAATTATAAAACACCGCTGAAAGAGATTAAACAACACTTAAATGGAAAGATCTTCCATGTTCATGGATTGGAAGACTTAATATTGTTAAGATGTCAATACTACCCAAAGCTATCTATAGACTCAACACAATCCTGATCAAAATTCCAACAGCCTTCTTTACAAAAATGGAAAAACTAATCCTCAGCTTTATATGGAAGTGCAAGAGGCCCTGAATAGTTAAATGCTGGAAGAGAAGAATAAAGTAGGAGGACTCACACTTCCTTATTTTAAAACATGTTATACAGCTACAGTAGTCAAAACAACCTGATACTGGTATAACAATAGACACATAGATCAATGGAATAGAATGAAAATCCAAAAATAAACCTACAATTCTATGATCAACCTGATTTTTGACAAGGGTGCTAAGTCCATTCATGGGGAAAGAAGAGACTCTTCAACCAATGGTGTTGGGAAAATGGAATTCTACATGCAGAAAAATGAAACAGGATCCATGCCATACACAAAACAGGGTCACACCATACACAAAAACAAATTCAAAAAGGATTAAGGACCAAAATGTGCAACCTAAAGCCATAAAATTCTTAGAAGAAAATACAGGAGCAATGCTATCAGTCCTAGCTTTAAACAATGGATTATCTGATATAATAACGAAAGCATGAACAGCCAAAGACAAAATAAATAAACAGAATCTCATAAAATGTAAAAACTTTTGTTCATCAAAAGACTTTACCAAAAAAGTAAAAAAGATAAACTGCCGACTGAGAGAATGCAGTGCGAGGGATCATTTTTCTGTGGCCTCTCCAGCCATCGTCTTGTAACTCCCACACAAGTGATTCGGCAGGACTGTGCAGATAGGATAATTGTGGCCCACCAAAGGCATTGGTCAGTTTGGCCATCCCACTGGGCTTGAAGTGAGCCACCGCAGAGGTGGGGGAAAAAAAAAGATCCCACCACCACCAAGGAAGAGGAGCCAGTGCATACTTTGGATGCAGCATCCCTGTGCTGAGAAACTCCTAGAACCAAGAGACAGAGAGAGAGAGAGAGAGAGAGAGAGAGAGAGAGAGAGAGAGCTGTAACACTGAAGGCAGAGAGAAGCTGGTGTCAGAGTACCAGCAGCAGAGACCTGGCAGCAGAAGTCAGCGTGGAGAGAGAAAGCTGAGTGCCTTTGGGCAGAGGCAGAGGGTCAGGGAGAGGTGTGCCTGCAAGTACAGCTAGGAAGAGGCCGTTCTGATGGAAGAACTGTATCCTGAGAGTTCCTGGGCCTGAATTGTAACTGTTAATTCGCTAATAAACCCCATAATCGTGGATATTGTCTGTGAGTTCTATGTGGCCATTGCAATGAATTAGCGAACCCAGCAGAAGAGTAGAGAGTACCGTGGGAGGGACAGTTAGTGTCAAAATTGGTATAAATGGTGGAGAGAGGAGGCATGTCTCACCTACGCCTCATAGGAATCAGCCTTGGGCTGTTGATCTTGATTCTTCCTCCCCCTTGTGAAGTTAGAGGAGGTCAGATGCTGCCCCCGTGCCATTTTTACAGAGAATATCTTTGGAAACCATATATCCAATAAGATGGAGCAACCAAGGAAGAGGGAGAGTCAGGAATAGGAGAAGGAAATGAATGTGTGGCTAATTGCCTCTATGAACAACTGCCTCCTTTGCCATAAGACCAGAAGAACTGGATGGTGCCCAGCTACCATTGCTGAACATTTGATCAATTAATCCATAGAAGAATCCTGATCAAAAGGGAGAAAGTGCAGAACAGAATTTCAGATTCTCATGAAATTCAGTCATTCTGGAGCCATGAAGTCTGGAAGAACCCCTGAAACTATTGCCCTGAGATAATCTTTAATCTTTAATCCAAAAAACCCCTGAAGTCTTCTTAAAACCAAATAATAGTTCAGCTTAACTAGTAAACAATGTCCACCATGAGTATTATGCTCATTTAAGATCTAGCTATATGGGATCAAATTGACAACAGCAACTCAAATATTTAGATAGGAACCTTAGAGGGCAGTGAGTTTATGTTAATGAGGGAGGAAGAATTTAGAAGAGGATGGTGAGAATGGGTGCACAACCCGAATAAGGTAATCAATGGCACTTAATTTTATATGTAGAAACTGTTGAATTGGTGTATGTTCTGCTATGTAATATTCTCAACAACAAAAAATAAAATAAATTATAAAAAAAGAAAAAGAAAAGGCATAAGGGAAAACAGTAGCTCTGTATCTTTAAAAAGAAATGAACCTCCTTTAAAAGTCACCTATATGAGACCAAACTGTCAACAATTACTTTAAAACAAAGATGAGAATGTAAGGGGACAGGGAAACTAGATTAATGGAAATAGAACAACCAGAATGGAAATAATGAGACTGTTCATGCATCGTGAAGAAGGTAACCAATGTCACTGAACAATTTGTGTAGAAGTTGTTGAAAGTGAACCTAAACGGCTGTGTAAACCTTCACAAAGAACAAAATAACGTATTATTTTTTTAAAAAAAAAAGGAATAAACTCCAGAGAAACTCTTATTTGAGACCGTCTCTTGCATTTAACCAGGACACAAGGTCATTCCATTAATCAGCTCCCACAGCAGTCCAGACATGATGCAGACACGGTAAGACACTGTGCCTGCCCTGGAAGAGTTCATAGACAAGAAAGGAAACAAGCCCATTTTACAAAATCACAATGAACCATGATTAGTGCAACCCTACAGACAGGTTCAAGCGACTGCAGGTGCAATGAGGCAGAAGTTATTGATAAGAATTTAAAACTAACCTCTTATTTTAAAACAATACTTTTAGTTTTTTTTTTTTTTTTTTTTTGTTATTGTTTTTCTGTCTCAGGGCTTAAAAAATCAGTGTTTCCCAACTGAGGACAATTTTGTCCTCCAAGTGACATTGCTAATGTCTGCAGACATCTTGATTGTCACAACAGAGGGGAGAAAGGACATCTAGTAGGTAGAGGCCAGCAATGCTGCTTAACACTCTGCAATGCACAGGACAGCTGCCTACGACAAAAGAATTATCCAGCCCAAAATGTCAATAGTGCTAAACTTAAGAAACTTTGGCTTAAATAGATGCTCAATGTATTATTTAATTTTATTTACTTATGATTATATCACATGAGAACAAACCCAAAGATGGCATACCACTTTTCACTTTTTCTGTTAAATAGTAAGTGTATGATAATTTATTTAATTCATTCTGCTCATTTGTCTATCATAGTTTGCTTCTAATGAAAACATTTGTCATTTGGAAGATTTTGTCTTTGGCGTTAAACTCCAACATGTTGTTGTGTGCTATCCGGTCAATTTCAACTCATAGAGATGCTATGTGACAGAGTAGAGCTGCCTTGTAGGGTTTCCTAGTCTGTAATCTTTACAGGAGCAGATCACCAGGTCTTTTCTCTCTCAGAGCATCTGGGCTGCTTTTAAACTCCAACATAGTAATTACGATATATATTCATAGCGGGAGTCCCAAAAGAAAAATGGATTAAATTCCAAAAGTTTGTTTATAAGTTAGTTACTTCTGAATTGTGTATAAATTTTTGCAAAGATTTTATCTCCCCTATTAAATTATACGAAACCCTGGTGGCACAGTGGTTAAGAGCTACAGCTGCTAACCAAAAGGTCAGCATTTCTAATCCACCAGGGGCTCTTTGGAAATTCTGTGGGGCAGTTCTATTCTGTCCTTTAGGGTTGCTATGAGTTGGAATCAACTTGACAGCAATGGATTTTTTTTATTAAGTTATAAGGGCCTTGTCCATTTTGATATCTGCTCCTTCATCCCTGGCTTTCTTGGCTTCCAATCCCCATCTTAGAACAGTACCTTTCACATATATGAAAGTTTTTATTACAGATTGTTCTATTACTGAATACTTTCAATTTTATTTAGAAATTAGAATACACATGAAAATTTAAGTGCTCTGAAGTTAAGAAGACTTTATAGTCACAAATGCTCAAAAAATAGTACTACTCTATCAGAAAGGGGCCTGGCAGCGCGATAGTTAAGCGGCCATTTAAACCCACCTGGCACTCCTTAAGGGAGAGAAGACCTGGCATTCTGCTCCTATAAAGATTACAGCCTAGGAAACCCTATGAGGCACTTCTACTCTGCCATGTAGTGTCTCTACGAGTCGGAATCAGCCCAATGGCACCTAACAACAATTCTATCAAAAGGAAAAAGCATGAGATCTTCAGAAGAGGGTAATGCACTATTATGATCTGTTTTGAAACCTAACAACCAAAGAAGTGTCCATAAATCAAAATGTAGATTGAGCCTGAGAAGACGTGATCAAAAACTAAACTACAACTACAACTTGTTTTCCAAACTCAGCATCTAGTTAAAACCAGGCCAGAGAACAGGTAATTTTAATGTCTTTACATTGTATTTGAGCCCTAGTGGCACAGTGGTTAAGTGCTCAGCTGCTAACCGAAAGGTCAGTGGTTCAAACTCACCTGCCACTCTGCGGGAGAAAGACATGGCAGTATGGATTTGCAGCCTTGGAAACCCTATGGGGCAGTTCTACTCTGTCTCCTAGGGTCACTATGAATCGGAATCAGCTCAGTGACAGAAGGTTTGGTTTTTTGGTTACATTGTATTTATTATGTTAAACAATTATCAGCAGTTTATTTTTCCAAACTTCTGTTTTATAAGTACTTATAAAAGTACTTACCAGCAAAGTGAACAGCCCCAAAGAGAATTTAGACACTGGTCATTTCTAAGAATGCAAACACTTGACAAGTTTTAAGAAAATCGTCACTGACCTCAATCCCAATCCTTTTCTCCCAGACAGACCAATCAAAAGAGTGATCAATTTTAAGAAACAAATATTAAGTGATTAAATGAACAAATGATGATAATCAACATCACTTGGAAGAGGATCAAGGAAAATGGACATTAAATGGCACAATATGAATAATTTTCAACTCACTTAAGCTATTTAAGCAAAACAAGTTTGCATTTAGAATTATTATGAGAATCTAAAAAACAGCATTCTTGGCATACCTTTGTGGATATCGCCTCTCCATATAGTAAGTGCCAGTTGTGGAAATCTATTGTATTTTTTAGAATTTATGAAGATTAAAAAAAAAAAAAACTATTTGTATAATGTTGCCTTTTGAGGCCTGAAAAGGTGATAAGAGATAAGGGTGTTCTGTGTGTTTTGTTGCTGTTAGTTGCTTTTGAGTTGGCTTCAACTCATATTGACCTTACGTTCAACAGAACTAAACATTGTCAGGCCCTACACCATCTTCATGATCGCTGGTATGTTTGAGTCCATTGTTTTGACTATTGTGTGAGTACATCTCCTTAAGGGTTCTGTGTGTTTAAGGGTACTACAATGTAGAAGTTTTTTGTTGTTGTTGTCGTTTTGTTTGTTTGTTATTTTGGAGAGGGGGTTTGGGTTTACCAGTTTTTAAGTTTAAAAATGAAAATTTGGAAAGTTCAGGTGAAATCCATTTTGTACTAATAATTGGAAGAATTTCCTTAACGATATACTTGTTTTGCTTTTTAAATAATGAACCTTAATCAAGTTCTCAATTTTTCAAATATGTGGTTATCATCATCAAACTACTTGATTAAAAAGCCTCATAATACCAGTTAGCATTCTCATAATATTTAATTTTTTAAATGTTGCATTTGATGAAAACTTCTGGCTCAAATATACTTTTTAAACAGTTTTGTGAAACATCGTCTCTGTGTAGATCTTTTTTATGCTAGGTGTTACCCATATCGAAAAAGCAAAGAATAGAATTTCTCACCTCCACTGGTTTTTATCATATCATCCTCCCATCTCCTCTTACTTCTATGACCATTCATTCCCCGTTCTTCTAACACTAGCTCCTTAAATGTTCAAATATTTCAAATCTTCCCTGGCCCCCTTTCCTTCTAATGCTTGCTCCCTAGCAATCCAATGTCATCTGTGTTATGACAACCCCCAAAGCACTATATCCAGCCCAGACCTTTCTTCCCGAGCTCCAGACTCACACAACCTGCTGCACAGTTCCATGGAAATATCCACAAGTATGTCAAACCCAATGTGGGAAAATTTCCTCCTGCCCCCTATCTTTTTAGCTTGATTGTATGAAGCTGTTTTATACCTCTTAGCCTTTTTACATGCTTTTCCTTCAGTCTGCAATGCTCTCCCTGACCTCCGCCTTCTTTACAGGTCTAGCTTTTGTCTCTTCCTCTGTGAAGCTTGTTCTTCTATTATTCCCCTCAACTTAGCACAGTGCTTGACATATGTAGTTGTGGCTGCCATCTAGTTGGCCCCCAACTAATGACACACCATACGCAGAAAAATCAGACGGTTACAATCCATAGGGTTTTCATTAGCTGATTTTTTTTTTTTTTGAAGTAAATCACCAGGCCTTTCTTCTTAGTCTGTCTTAGTCTACAAGCTCTGCTGAAACCTGTACGGTATCATTGCAACACACAAGCCTGCACTGACAGACAAGTGGTGGCTGTGCGTAAGGTACATTGGCAAAAATCAAACAGAGGTCTCCCACACGGAAGGCAAGATTTCTACCATTCACATATACATGTGAAAGCTGACAATGAACAAGGAAGACCAAAGAAGAATTGATTCATTTGAATTATGGTGTTGGCAAACAATCTTGAATATACCATGGACTGCCAGAAGAGCAAACAAATTTGTCTTGGAAGAAGTCAACCAGAATGCTCCTTAGAACAAGGATGGGGAGATTTCGTCTCACGTACTCTGGACATGTTATCAGGAGGGGCCAGTCCCTTGAGAAGGACATCATGCTTGGTAAAGTAGAGGGTCAGCGAAAAAGAGGAAGACCCTAAAGGCCATGGACTGACACAGTGGCTGCAACAATGGGCTCAAGCATAACAAGGATTGTGAGGTGGCACAGGACTCGGCAGTGTTTTGTTCTCTTGTGTATGAGGTCCCTGTGTCGAAATCAACTTGATGGCACCTAACGACAACGACAAGCCAAAAAAAAAAGAATCTTAATCAAGGACTCACAGCTTATACAAAAATTAACTCAAAATAGAACATTGACTTAAATGTAAAACTATAAAATTTTTAGAATAAAGATAGCAGAAAAATTGTTGGAACCTAGGGCTAGGCAAAGATTTCTTGGTTTGACACTAAAGCACAACTTATAAAAGGAAAAATTGATAAATTGAACCTCATCAAAATTAAAAACTTTGGCCCTGCAAATTACCAGTTAAGAGGATGAGAAATCAAGCTACAGACTGAGAGAAAATATTTGCGAACTATATATCTGAAAAATAACACATATCTAGAATAGATAAAGAATTCTCAAAAGTCAACAGTTAAAAAGAAAATGGGCAAAGAACAGAAAGCGACATTTCACCAAAGAGGAATATAAGCACATGAAAAGATATCCAACATCATTAGCCATTCTTGTGTTAGTTTCTTTCATGTTGGCTCCAGCTCATGGCAACCTTTGGAAAAAAGAGTCAAACACTGCCAAGTCCTTCATCATCTTCATGATCATCGATATGTTTGAGTCCATTGTTTCCGCTATTGTGTCAATCCATGTCATTGGGGGTTTCCCTCATTTTTGCTGAATCTCTACTTTACCAAGCATGAAGTCCTTTTCTAGCGATTGATCTTTCCTGACAAGGTGTCCAAAGCAAGTCTCTCCAACCTCACTTCTAAGGAGGACTGTGGTTGTATTAACCATATGGAAAAAAAAAATAAAAGCACAGTGAGACACAGCCATCAGAATGTCTAAAATAAAAAAATAATGACAACACCAGTGCTGGCAAGGATGGGGAGAAACTGGATCACTCAAACATTCCCTCTGCAAGAGTTTGGCAGTTTCTTAAAAAACTAAACATGCAACCAGCATACAACCAGTGATTGTCCTCCTGGGCATTTATCCCAGAGAAATGAAAATCTAGGGTCATACAAACACCTATACGTGGATGTTCATAGTAGCTTCACTCTTAAGAGCCCAAAACTGGAAACAACCCAGATGTTGTACATCCTTACCATGGAATACTACTCAGCAACAAAAATAAGTGAACTACTGATACACACAGCAACTTGGATGAATCGCCAAAGAATTACGCTTAGTGAAAAAAGCCAATCTGAAAAGATTATATACTGTATAATTACATATATATATACCATTCTTGAAATGACAGAACTATAGAAATGAAGAACAGATTAGTGGTTGCCACGCTTTAAGGGGGTTAGGAAGGTAGAAGAGAAGTGGGCATGGCTGTAAAAGGGCAACATGAGGGATCCTTGTGGTGACGGAAATGTTCTGTATCTTGACTATCATTGGCACTATCCTGGTTATGACCTTATACTATAGTCCTGCAATTTAGTATTGTTACCACTGGGGGAAATTGGGTAAAGGGTACAGGGAATATTGCTGTATTATTTCTTACAATTGCATGAGAATCTAAGATTATTTCAAAATAAAATATTTAATTAAAAAATCCAGCAGGTACCGTAAAATATCAATGGTAGAATCTAAATGGTAGGTATATAGGTGAGTGTATAAAGTTCTTTCAAATTAGTTGTATTTTTTAATTTTTTCTCAATAAAATTGAAAAAAAATTATGTTAACTATCGCATTATAAGGAGCCCTGGTGGCGCAATTGTTAAGTGCTTGGCTGCTAACCAAAAGGTTGGTGACTGGAACCCACCCAGCAGCTCCATAATTTGTTATGATCCACACAATCGAATGCCTTTGCATAGTCAATAAAACACAGGTAAACCTCTTTCTGATATTCTCTGCCTTCAGCCAAGATCCATCTGACATCAGCAACAATATCTCTTGTTCCGCATCCTTTTCTAAATCCAGCTTGAATTTCCGGCAGTTCCCTGTCGATGTTGCAGCTGCTTTTGAATAATCTTCAGCAAAATTTTACTTGCGTGTGATATTAATGATATTGTTGATGATAATGGCTACTACCTTAGTAGCCATTAACATTTCTTACGAGAATTTCAGTAAAGACCACCAAGCAGATCTTCCTGCTTCTAGTGACATACATCTCACACCTACTCATCTCACACCTACTAATCTCACACCCCCCACATAGCCTCAGCACCTAAAATAGTGTTTGGTACATAGTTGTTTCTGTTAGCTGCTGTTGAGTTAACAGTGACTCATGCAATCCCATGTGTGCAGAATAGAACTTCACTCCCTAGAGTTTTCAAGGCTGTAACCCTTCGGAAACAGCTCACCAGGCCTCTTGTCTGAGGCGCCTTTAGGTGAGTTCAAACTGTCAGCCTTCCAGCTAGTAGTCAAGTGCTTCATCATTTGCACCATACAGGGACTTCCTGGCATATAGTAGGCATTCAATACATATTTATTGAATGAATGAAGGAGTTCCTATGCTCATGAAGTTTATAGCCCATCTGAGAGGTCAATAGTAAACAGTAAGTGTACTACATGTTAGGAAAGACACATAAGATCCCAAGTGGCATCCCTGACTTTTCCTGACTCAAAGATGGGCTGGAGGTTGGAGTTGCATTTCATCGTGGGCCCAAGAGAGTAGGAGAGGAAGATAATTTATGCAGATGAGACCCATGAGAACAAACACATAAGTTAATTCTCTCACTTAATGTTGCCCCCACTGATTTACAATGATATATACGTTGCCATGATGATTTGGGTAGGAAGCAGGGAACTAGTGTACTAAACTAGCTTGGGAAAAACTGGGAGTGATGGAATAACATGGAATAACATGGAACAAGATTTACTTATATACTTTGTGGGGTTTTTTTTTTTATCTCTTTGCCTTTTTTTACTTTTTATTTAGAGATAATTACACATTGAGATGCAGTTACAAGAAATAACACAGAGAGATCGTTTATACCCTTCAACCAGTTTCCCCCAACGGTAACATCTTGTATAACTATAACACATTGATACAATCCCAGAAATTGACTTTACTATATAGAACCTAGCAACCTTAGTTTTACATGCACTCATTTGTGCGTGTGTATGTGTTGTTGTTGTCATTGTCGTTAGGCGCTATCAATTCCGTCCCGACTCATAGCGACCTTATGTTTAGGGGAAGACCTCAGTGAGATGGATTGACACAGTGGCTGCAACAATGGGCTCAAATACAGCAACGATTGTTGAGGTCTTCCCCTTTTTCCTGGACCCTCTACTTTACCAAGCATGATGTTCTTCTTCAGGGACAGGTCTCTCCTGTCCTACCCTTTACAGCCGGACCTACTTTCCTCTCAACCCCACTCTCTCCTTCACCCCTGGCAATCATTAATCTGTTCTCTGTTTTCAGAATTTTATCATTTCAAGAATATTATAAAAATGTAATCATATAGTACATAATCTTTTGAAATTGGCTTTTTTTTACCTCAGTGTAACTCCCTTAAGGATCCATCCAAGTTGTTGCTTGTATCAACTTTTTCCTTTTTATTGATGAGTGGTAGTCTATGGTATGGATGTACCACAGTTTAATCATCCACTTGAAGAACATCTGGGTTGTTTCCAGTTTTGGGCTATTATGAATAAAGCTGCTATAAACATTTGTGTGCAGGTTTTTGTGTGAACCTAAATACTCCTGGAATAAGCGCCCAGGAGTACAATCACCGGGTTGTATGGTAATTGTATGTTTAGTTTTTTTTTAAGAAACTGCCAAAAAGTTTTTCTGAGTGATTGTATCATTTTTCATTCTCCCCCAGCTATGTATGAGTGATCCAGTTTCTCCACATCCTTGAAATCATTTGGTGCTATTATTTTTTATTTTAGCCATTCTGATAGTTGAGTAGTGAAGTCTCATTGTGGTTTTTATTTTTATTTTCCTAATGCCTAATGATGTTAAGTATTTTTTCATGGGCTTAAATGAGATCTGTATGTTCTCTTCAGTGAAATGTTCATTCATGTGTTTTGCTGGTTTTAAAATTGATTTTTTTTTTTTTTACTGTTGAGTTTTGAAAGTTCTTGATATGTTCTAGATATAAGTCCTTTGCTGAATATTTTGTTTGCAATATTTTTCCTCCATATTTATTTTATGAAAACTTTCTCATGCTAGTTGGACTTATAAGGCTGCACTGTCTACTCCTATAAGATTCAGTGATGATCTTGAAGTCAGTAAGTTCTCCTAGGTTTCTGAAAATTAGTCTTCTTTCTGCTTTCACTATACTGTGACCCAGGTAAAGTCAGTATTATTGCAGGTGGGTCCCATTACAGTTAAAAGCTATTATGTGCCAAGTACTGGGCTAGGATCTGATGGTATAGAGATGAAAAGGCATTCTATGACCTCAGAAGGCTAGTTTAGTGGAGAAGGCAGTTATGTAAACCAAATATTAACAATCCAGTGTGCTAAGTGCTAAGACAGAGTTTGCCCAGGGTGCTATAATATCAAAAAGCAGGGAATTGACAGCAAAGACCTGAAAACCTAAGCCAAACAGAGAAAACAGCAATCCTGAAACCCTAAGCATCCAATGAAGAGGTAAAGAACTCAGCCAAGCACCTAATGGAATAAGAAACTGACAGAGAAAACAGAGCAAGGACAGATACATGCAGAGGTCCCCCATCAGCTAATGCAGCACAGATCCGCCATCCTGGACTCCTATCAGAGATCAGCAAACAGGGGTTACAAGAAAGCAGCTTCATGGAGCTTCCAGAAGAAGACAGAACAAACGGTAACCAGTGATACACACTTTCCCACCCCCTAAACTTCTTCACCCCCACTCCATCTCCTCTGCTTCCTGCCACCACAGTCTCTTGGCTGGGAAACACAGTTTCACCCCAGTGTTGCTTGGATTCC
>NW_004444148.1:2978476-2981574 GCF_000243295.1 Trichechus manatus latirostris | reverse complement strand
TTTTGTTTTCTTTTCCCTCTTTTTCCCTTTTTGTCTTTCTTCATTACTCAGTTTTTTGTCTCTCTATACTTTCCTTCTCTTCTTATCCCCTGAATACCTGGCACTGAGTGACACCTCTACCCCTTCTAGCCAGGCTGTACTTCACAGCCTGGGAGCAACTTCCCCAGACTTTGTAGCCACACCAGTGGGATCCCTGGGAGCTTTTCTTTTCTTTTTTTTTACTAACTTTTATTTATTCATTTTTTTCTTTTCTTTTTTTCTCTTCTTCTTTTCCTTTTTGTTTTTCTCCATTTCATAGTCTCTCATCTTTCCACTCCAATGCAAGCACCCCTAGCAGTCTTTTTTGTTTGTTTGTATGTTTTTGGCTCCTGTTCCTCTCTCCTCTCTCCCATACCACCTTAGCTCCACACATCACAATCTCCGCCTCCATCCTGCCTACCTACACCGTGCACTGAACATCACACCACCAAGCAGCCCAGGCATGGCCTACCGGAACATGGCCTGCCTGATTACTGGCCTGCCCTCGTGGCAGTAGTAAGTGCCGCAAACAACCCATCCCAGCAACTCCTCTTCAGCTAGACCTGCCCTGCTATACCATATCTCAGTGACTGATGAGCAAACAACAAAGAACACACAGCCCACCTGCTCAGACATAGCCAAATAAAACAAAAAAGCAGGATGAAACAAACGAATCTACAATTTAACAAGGAAAATAACTACCAAATGTCCCGAAGACAGCAGACAATATCAAAACATTTACAAAAACAGGACAGGATGGTTCCAGTAGGCATCCAAAATAAAACACCAGATGACTTTCGAGTAGAAGAAAAGGCACTAGAACTACCTAATAGGGAATTCAAATCTCTAATATTCGGAGCTATCCAACAGTTGAAGCAAAAAGCAGACAAAAATCAGGAAAAAATAGACAAATTCATGGAAAAGGGAGACAAATTCATGGAAAATACAAACAAAATAATGGAAGAATTCAGGACAATAATGCAGGAACAAAATGCCAAAATAAATTCACAACTATAAATCATACAAAAACAAAAATTAGAAATCCAAAAGATAAACAACAAGATTTCAGAAATGGACAGTGTCATAGAAGGGCTGAGGAGTAGGTTTGAAATGGTGGAAGACAGAATCAGTGAAATTGAAGACAAACACTTGGCTACAACTTTGTTTGAGGAAAACTCAGAAAAAAGAATGAAGAAAAATTAAGAGACCCTGAGAATTATGGGGGATCTACAATCAAAAGCAAAAATTTTCAAGTGATCAGAGTTCCAGAACAGGGGGAGAAAACAGAAAACACAGAGAGGATCATTGAAGAACTCCTGACAGAAAACTTCCTCAGTATCATGAAAGATGAAAATCTGGCCATTCAAGAAGCTCAATGAACCCTATATAGGATAGACCCCAAAAGAAAATCACCAAGGCATATCATAATCACGCTCACCAAAACCAAAGACAAAAGAATCCTGAGAGCAGCTCGAGAAAAACAAAAAGTTACATACAGAGGAGAAACAATAAGACTAAGCCCAGATTATTTGGCAGAAACCATGCAGGTAAGAAGGCAATGGGATGACATACATAAAACCTTAAAAGAAAAAAATTGCCCACCAAGAGTAATATATCCTGCAAAACTCATTCAAATATGATGGTGAAATTAGGTCATTTCCAGATAAACAGAAATTAAGGGAATACGTAAAAACCAAACCAAACTTACAAGAATTATTAAAGGGAGTCCTTCGATCTAAGAACAAACAACATCAGCTCACAGGCTGACTCTAGGGCACAGGATCCTACCAGCCAGATACCAATCTAGGAAATGAACTCTCAAGGACTATCCAAAACCAAAAGAAATACAGCAAGGAATCAGAGCAATTAATCTGTAAATGACAACAACATCAGAACAATAAAAGAGGGAATAAATGGTGTAGGTATAGAACCTTCTAATGGAGAGGAAGGCAAGGCGATACCAAGCAATAAAAGACTTCTTCAAACTTAGAAAGATAAGGGTAAATTTCACAGTAGCCACAAAGAAAGTTAACAAACCTAATCATGAAATTGAAGAAGAAAAACATAAAGTCTCAGTAAAAACAAAACCTACGAAAACAAAAGAAATGAAAAAAATCTACAAACAAAAGGAATTCAGCACAGGGGAGTAAGAGAAACAAAGAAAACGTCAGCACCACAAAAAAAAAGCACTACAAAATGACAGCAATAAACTATATATGCACACCCATGTTCATTGCAGCGTTGTTCACAATAGCAAAAAGATGGAAACAACCTAGATGCCCATCAACAGATGAATGGATAAAGAAACTATGGTACATACCCATAATGGAGTATTATGCAATGATAAAGCACAATGATGAATCTGTGAAGCATCTCATAACATGGATGAAACTGGAGGACATCATGCTGAGTGAAATAAGTCAACCACAAAATGACAAATATTGTATGAAACCTCAACTGTAAAAACTCATGAAAAAATTTACACCAAAAAGTAACAATCTTTGTTGGTTACAAGGGATGGGAGGGGTGAGGGGGAAATACTAAATAGACTACAGATAAGTGGTAACTTTGGTGAAGGGTAAGACAGTATACAGTACTGGGGAAGCCAGCACAACTTGTATAATAAGGAAAGGTCATGGAAGCTCCCTGAGGGACTGAATTGCTGGGCGGAGGGCTGTGGGGACCATGGTCTCGGAGAACATCTAGCTCAATTGGCATAACACAGTTTATAAAAAAAATGTTCTACATTCTACCTTGGTGAGTAGCGTCTGGGGTCTTAAAAACCTGTGAGCAACCATCTAAGATACTCCACTGGTTTCACCACTTTGGGCGCAAGGGAGAATAAAGAGAACAGGATACCAGGAAAAGATTAGTCCAAAGGACTAATGGGCCACAGCTACCACGGCTTCAACCAGACTGAGTCCAGTACAGCTAGATGGTGCCCGGCTACCACCACTGACTGCTCTGACCGGGATCACAACAGAGGGTCCTGGACAGAGATGGAGAAGGATGTAGAATGAAATTCTAACACACAAAAAGACCAGATTTACTGGCCTGACTGGAGAAACCCCGAGAGTATG
>NW_004444148.1:2974458-2977945 GCF_000243295.1 Trichechus manatus latirostris | reverse complement strand
GACATGTCATGGGGTTGTTAACCAATGTCATAAAACAATACGTGTACTGACTGTTTAATGAGAAACTATTTGTTCTGTATACCTTCACCTAAAGTACAATAAAAACAAATTGTAAAGAAAAAAAATAAAAAAGGAGGGCTAAGGTTGGGAAGCTTGAGGAAAGCTTCCAGAAGGACACTTAAGTGGAGCCTTACAGGTTAAGAGGCATTAACAGGAAGTAAAAGGGGTGAGATTTCCCGGGCAGAGAGAGATGCATTTGTAAAAATCATGAAGGCATGAAATAGCTAGGGACGTTAGGATAATTTAGCTAGTATTGCTAAAAGGAGGTAGGGGGAGAATGTGTGAGAGAGTGACACATGATGAAGCTAGAGGAAGGCGAAGATTTTGTTCTACGCGTAGGGGGTTTTCATTCTGAAAGCTATGGAGAGCTACAGGAAAGATTTCTAGCAGTGGAGTGACATAATCAGATATGATTTGTAGAAAGACCATCTGGCAGCTGAATGGAGGATAAGCTGGAGCCAAGGAGAGCAGTTACAGTATTAATACTACGGTTCTCTTAAAAGCCGAAGCTTTTAGGCAGAGACGAGTCTGGCTTAGGGAATTGGGAAATTTCATAGACTTCCTCATGGGAGTAGGCAGGGCAACTTTTCATGCCCAGCTGAAAGGCGGAAATCTTTCTCATGGTTGACAGCAGGTCCTTTTCCCATTTTACAATGTATTTTCCGATCTCTCTGAATTTATTCCTCCTACGCTCCTCTCACTACACATTAATAAGAAAGGCATAAAGGTAGGGGAGGAGATCTTCTGATGATTCTCTTCAGCGGGTCCCATATGGTGCTCATATTTTTTTATGTGTCTGTGTGTGTGTGGCCTCTTGGCATCTTACAATACCTAACACCTGCTAGTTAGCACTATATCAGTCTCCAGATGGATCTGAGCTTCATGATATCTTGGCACTTTTTCTGTAAAATGGGGACAATTAGAATATCTACTTCACAGAGTGTGAGGATTTAATGAAATAATACAAATAAACCTCTTAGAACAGTGGCTGACACGTAATAAACATTCAGTAAGTGGTGATTCAGTGTTAGAATTATCGCCTTCCATGAGGGAGAGCCAGGTTTGATTCCTGATAACATGTCCAAAGTACGTGAGACAAAGCCTTGCCATTCTCGCATCTAAGGAGTATTAAAGTGCAGCCACCACTCATCTGTGGAGGCTTGCGTGTTGCTATGATGCTCGTTCGCTCTTTTTGAGCATACACCTTGAGTCTTTCCTATATAACACAGAAGTTGTGGCAAGAAGTTACTGACGACCACATAAAATAATGGATTTTAAAGTACTCTGAGCATCACCTCATCTAATTTTTAAACTGTAATCTTGTCAGTCTAGCATTTGTAATATATGCTCAGTGCTATAAGATAGTTATTTTACAGATGAGGAAACCAGCTCAGAGAAGCTAAATCCCTTCCCAAGATCACACAGACAATAGTGGTCAAGGCTCAGAATCATCTCAAGCTCCGGCAGACTTTGCACCTAGGAACCACACTTCATACTGCCTTCTTTCCCTCACTTCATTATTTTGGGCTAACATCAATGGCATTATTTACATAATTCATTTATTATGTAACTCCTGTTTATTTACATAATTTATTCACAATTATCCTCATTAAAGCCATTTTTCTTATTCATTTAAATGAAGACTTAAATGTTTTTTTAATTAGTGAGAAGAGAAAGTGGTTAACAAGTTTTTTGTTCCTAACTGAAATCATTTTCAAAACGAAAAGATTGAAAAACATCATTCCCAGTCCTTCTATTTCTCTTCCTTATCAATCCCTCTGTCCTGTAAAGAGTATTACAGTTTATGCTTAAAATACAGGGCTACAGTCAGAATGTGTGGAGGTGGATAATCCAATAGTAAAGAGAATGGATTTTTTCACCTTTTCCTTTCATTACTTAACCCTTCATTTGGCTTCAGCACCAGCAGGCCTGACAAAAACATTATTTTACACATAAACGTCTAGAACTGCGTTGTCCAATGCAGTAGCCACTAGTCACATGTGACTACTGAGCACTTGAGGCTAATCTGAACTGAGATGTACTGTAAGTGTAAAACACACATATGGTTTCAATGAGAACATTTCATTCATGTTACCTGTTGAAATGATAATATCTGATACATTGGGTTAAAATGTATTATTAAAATTAAGTTCACCTGTTTCTTTTAGCGTGTTTCATTTGGCTTCTAGAAAATGTAAAATTACACAAGTGGCTTGCATTTGTCGTTTGCATTATATACCTATTGGACGATATTGTTAGAAGATTAAAAAAAAAGGGAGAGTTTCATTCAAAGCTAGTGTATTTTCTTAAAATTTTTTGGGGGGCAGAGAAAAGGGAAGAGGTTGAAGCTTGTGATAAATAAACCAAAGCAAACCCACTGCGGTCCAGTCCATCCCGACCCTGTAGGACAGCGTAGAACTGCCGTAGGGTTTCCAAGGCTGTAAATCTTTACGGAAGCCAACTGCTACATCTTATCCTAAAGAGGGGCTGGTGGTTTTCAACCGCCCATCTTTCGGTGAGCAGCCCAGCGCTTAACCGCTGAGCCACCAGGGTTCCTGTTCTCTGATAAATACCTATCAGGAATTGAAAAGGAGAGGGGGCGTATTTTGAATGTTATTACTCCCCTCCCCCGCTGCTAACGAAGTAGGTGGCAGAGCTTCTTCCGGAACCCAGCTTCCCTACCAGTCCTGGGGTCTCGGCAGGAGCCGGGTCATTGAACACACCTGCGCGCCCACGGAGGTGCGCGTCCGCGAACCCTGGCGCCGGGGCCACACCCCCTCCCCCCGTATTTTTATTTTCCTGGCATCAACTGTCAGTCTCGCACTTGTTTCCTGAGAACCATCGAGTAGATCGGGCCTAACCGGGGTAAGCGTCCCCATCTGCCCCCCGAGCCAGGCCCCGGGAGTCGAGATGTCTCCAGCTGGTCCCTGCTGCTCAGCAGGACCGTCCTGCGGCCAAGACGCCGCTCGCCGGCCAGCCTGCTGGGCCCCAGCAGCCTGCCTGGAGGGACAGTAGCAGTTGCAGCGGGCGCGCCCCGGGGCCTCCGGACCGCGGGGTGCCGCTGTGACCCGTCTTCGCCCCCACCGCGCCGAAGGAGGTGGCGCCGGGTTTTAGGGGAGAATAAAAGCAGAGGGTTAGCAGTGAGGGGCGGGTGCTCAGGCCGCCGTCTGCTCCGCCTGAAGCGCGGAGGAGCCGAACCGGGGCCCGCCGCCCCCCGCCTCCATGAGGCCCGAGTGAGGCGTAGCGGCAAGAGCCGGCGTGCGGTGCCTCCCCCCGCGGCCTCTTCCGAGCGCAGCGGCTCCGGAAGGAGGAGGAGCATGTCGGACGGTTTCGATCGGGCCCCAGGTGCTGGTCGGGGCCGGAGCCGGGGCCTGGGCCGCGGAGGGGGCGGGCCTGAGGGCGGCAGTTTCCCGAACGGAACGGGGCC
>NW_004444148.1:2957826-2974356 GCF_000243295.1 Trichechus manatus latirostris | reverse complement strand
CTGGGGCCCAGTGCGAGGGCCCCGCCGGCCCCCAGCGGCCTCCGCGGCCCGGGGCGCTCCCAGGTACGGAGGAGCTCTAGGGAAACCCCGTTCTCCCGGGCTAACGCCTTCCCACGGGCCTGCACGCGCGCCGAGGGCCGGCGCTCTCTCCTTCCACCCCTTCCCCCACGGTTCCCCGAAAGCATTCCCCGAGGGGCCTGGGTGTTAGGGGGTGGGGACGGGTGCGGAACGGGGCTTGGAAGGTGGCCACTGGAATCCTTTGTGCGCCCCGGCTGGGGGAGGGGCCGGTGCGCGGTCTCCGAGTTCTGCCGCCCAGGGGAGGAAGTAAAAATCGCTTTCCTCTGTCCGGCCTTCTGAAGTAAGAGCTTAGCCGAGCTACCACCTCTTTTAAAACGACTGCTTAAAAAAGAAAGAAAAAGAAACCAAAACCCTCAAGCATTCATTTGGGAGGCAGGTAATGCTCATAAATGAGCTACCGCAAGTCTGTTGTTCCTTTTTGCAGGCTCTTTGTACATATCCCGGCGGTGACCTTACATTTCGTGATGATTCTTGTCTAACTCTTAAAGACCAGCCCTACTCTGATGGCTTTTTAGTATATAGTAAGTCATTACACAAAGGAATGAACAAATCTAACACTCCTTTTTTCCTTCTCAGAACAAGCGAGGCCCCTGAGAGCTCCACCTTGTTCACAGGATAAAATCCCACAGCAGAATTCAGAGTCAGCAATGGCCAAACCCCAGGTGGTGGTAGCTCCTGTATTAATGTCCAAACTGTCTGTGAACGCCCCCGAATTTTACCCATCAGGTTATTCTTCTAATTATACAGTAAGTACTCCGTTTTACTACAACTCTGGGTCAGTATTACTGGAGTAATGTGATTATTAACCAGTATGTTGGTGCTTTTGGTATTTTACGTAAAGTTTTATTATGATTTCCTTGAACTCATGAGGAAACAAAACCTTTTCAGAAATATACTTTGTAGTTATTATATTCAGGGTCTCAGGATGTAAGCTTGAAAGTAGGAATTTTTGTGGTTTTGTTCATTGCTGTATTGTCAGCATAGACAAGTAAACCCAATTAATGTCGAGGAAATTGTCAGTCTGTAAAACTAGAATCCGTTTCCAGATTTATGGACAACCTGTAGGATAAGAGCCTGGCAAAGTTGATTTTTAATTTGATTTTTGTAAGATAAATGAATATTCATTAGTGGCTTTAGGATAAATTAAACAGTGGTTTTGCTATAAGTTAATTTTGAGGTAGGTTTTTGAATGTGAAGAAGTGCACATCTGGGCTCTTATTTTTAGTGATGATTCTGTCATCTTAAAATAGAAGTGTTTCTGGTGCTACATACCTATTATATGCAGAAATTTTATATGGGTTTTTGACAAAGTTTAAATAGATACAAAGAATTTTTAAATATTCAGATTAATCTTGGACAATAATATAAGAATTTTTTAAAATTGGTCAGACTTTTCTTAAACAGCAGAAGAAAGCACAAAGCATAGTTGGGATGTGTAGAAAGGAATCTGTCATACTAGGTAAACCAAAACGAGTGAATGCGGAGGAATTAGAAGTGGAGCAGGAACCATGCTACTAGGTTGAAGAAATAGTTGATACTACTTCAGCATAATTTCCATCTTTCATATCTTCTTAAATTTGTTGAAGTATAACATATATAGTAGTGTACATAAGGTATAGCTCAAAGTTTCACCAAGTGAGCACTCAGGTAACCAGCATCCAAATCGTGAAGCTGAACATTATCACACCCAGAAGCCCCCTTGCAATCACTACCATTCTCCAAGTGTAGCTGCTATTTTGACTTAATAAAACAGATTTAGTTTTATTGCTTTCAAACTTTACATAAATGGGAACATACAGTGTGTATTCTTTTTGTTATTAATCCATTTTGTAGCATGTAATTGGTGGTTTATTTTCACAGCATTTTATTGAGTGAATATGCCAAAATCTATCCATTTGCCTGTAATGAACATTTAGCTTCCACTTTGGGAGCTATTATGATTAGTGCCGCTATTCCTACCCATGTCCTGGTGGATATATGCCCTTATTTCTGTTGTATATATACCTAGGAATGGAATTGCTGGGTCACAGGGTAGCACTATGCTCTCAGCTTAAGGTGCTGTCAAGTTGGTTCCCACTCATAGCGACTCTCTGTACAACAAACAAGGTAGTGTGCCATGCTCACAATTGTTACTATGTTTCAGCCCATTGTTGTAGTCACTGTGTCAGTCCATCTCATTGAGGGTCTTCCTCTTTTTTGCCAACCCTCTGCTTTACCAAGCGTGATATCCTTCTCCAGGGACTGGTTCCTCCTGATGACATGTCCAGAGTATGTGAGGCGAAATCTCACCATCCTCTCTTCAAAGGGACTTAGAGACTACCAAATACTGTACATAGAGGTTGTTCCAGCACACACTCTGAGTATGAGTGATTTCCAGTTGCTTTACTTCCTAGCTGGTACTTTGTGGTTTCTATTCTTTAAGTTTAGTCATTCTGGTGGGTATATAGTATCTAATTGCGGTTTTAACTCAGTTTCCCTGGTGGTTAATGATGGCACACCTTTGTTTATTGGCTGTCTTTCCGTATTTGATAGAAAAGATCTGGAAAGGCTGTACTCTGCATATTTTGGAAAGTCCATGCATCTTAGCGTGCATAGGGAAAGCTTTGGGGTTGGGAAGGAAAAGTATAGACGTGACAGGAAGAGCAGTTAATTTGAGGTGAAAGGGGTCATCTGCTGTGTAAAGAAGAAAAGAGAGCAACTTGAGCTGTTGCCAGAAACTTTGATTTGGCTCAGAGAGGAAAAGGAGCCATTGGAGAGCTGTGAGTAGTTGAATAAACTTGGCCTTGTAACAGCCACAAACAGCTCCCTATTTGTTTTTTCCCTATGGACTTGGGCTACTTTATGATGGGAAGGATACAGTTATTTTCACAGCTCTGTATCAACTATTTTTATATAGTTCAAGTGACTCTTGGACTGTAGAGCAGTGTATTGAGTCATGTTGGTCCACTTATTTTGAGCCACCGTCAGTTAGGCATTCCCTGCCGTCTTGTAATGGATCAGCTCCTGCTGTGCTCAATTCACTAGAACAGATTGCAGACCGGAAGCCCGTGGCTCACATGTGGCTTGCAGGTGTGTCTTTTTTGGTCTTCAGGGTGTTCTTAAAGTTTTTAATTAGTTACCACCGTTTAAATTAGATACTGCACATCTGGTGTCTCTTGAAATCATAAGAACCGGCCTTTCTGTGCTGTCATTTTGGTAGACCAGAAATTGGCTGGAGCTGAACTGAGGCAGCTGTCTTTAGATGGCACGTGTGCACTCTAATTTGCTGCCTGGCTTACTTCACTCATTTATAACTCAGCTGGATTCTGTAGGCATTCAAGCTTGCTACCCTTGCTGTGCTGTTTTCTACCCTTAGTAGCTTACCCTAATGTTGACCCTTGGTCAAGGCTAAGTTTTTCTCAATCCACTTAGACACAAAACAGCTGAATCCTTGTTTTTCCCCGGACTCTTAGAATAAACTTACTGTAAGGGAAACTTTCCTTATCGTAGTCATAATTCAAGGCTAGCTACATTCATTTACTCATTTCACAAATAGTTGAGTACTTACCATGAGTCAAGTATTAGCATACAGCGTAAAATCTATTGCTTGGTATCCCTGTACTAGTATCCCTGTGCTAGGTCTGCTCTCAGGAGTGCATTTTTTTCTCTGACATCCTTATGGTAGTCTTTAGCTCTGCTTTCTTAACCCTTTCAAGGCCTCAAGCCCTTTTATCTTCAGTATTTCCTCTAATCCCACTGCTAGAATTCCCTATTTTCCATGTCTTGCCAGTGAGTTGCTATATCCCAGCTCCTCCTGGCTATTTGCTTTTTCTCAGACAAACCATTACATCTGGAATATTCAGTCACAATTCACTTACTAGAACCAAAAATTCCATTAATCATAAAGGATTTTATTAAGAGACAAAAGTTCTTCCTCCCTCCACCAAAGAACTCAGTTTTTTTCTAAGAGCGTCCTCTAAGTTACTGCCCAGTTTTTCTTCTACGTTCAGTAGCAACTTCTTACAAAATTATTCACTGTTGGTACTACTTTACCTCCCATTGACCGCTGAACCTCTGCAGTCTGATCCCCCAATTGTATTGGTACTATTTTTGTGATAGTTGCTGATGCTCTTTTGATCGTTAGATCTATTGTCCTCTTAAGCCTCATCTTAGTAGACTTTGTTGACTATAGCATCATTTGTTCAATTAAACAAGTATGCGTCCCAGAAGTGCCAGGTACTGGGCTAGGTACCCGGGACAGCTTCTTAGTCTTTGAAAAGCTCTTTTTATTTTTATAAGGAGTAAATATTTAAAATACTGGTTTTAATTTTTTCTTCTCTGTGCATAGACTTCTTCACTCCCAAGACTCTGCAGCCATCATCATCCTTCTCTGATTTTAACCTGTGAAATTATAGTGTTTGATATTATGAGCATCTCTTCTCATTTGCCTTCTCCTTTGACTTCTGTGACAGTACTCTTTCTTCATCCTCCCAACTTGCTGATCAGTCCTTCTCCCCTCGGACTCAGTCGCTGAGGTGGTCTTTCTATTTTATGGCCTCCGTTGGTGATCCTGCCTATCCCTTAGAATCTGACCATCACCTATAGGGTAATGACTCTCAAATCTAATTCTTCTGAACTCCAGGCTTGTGTTTCCATTTGTTTGACTTCTTCATGAGGGTGATCTCTCACATACAGACTCAAGGATAAAACAATTTGTCATCTGCAAACCTCTTATATTCTAACTACCTGCTCAGGCTAAAAACTTAGTGATGTGTTGACTCTCCTCTGTCCTTCACATTCTTGCCCTACTTCAGTCCATTTAAGTAAAATAGTCTTGACTATTCCATTATCTAAGTGTCTGATCTGTTCCTTTCTGTTCTCACTGCTTTGAATTAAGTTCTTATCTCTACACAACGTATATAAAGAACCTAGCATGGAAAATGTGTTTTCTAATTGATGTCCCCTTAATCTCTCTGTCACAGAATTCTTTTTAAGAAAAATAAATAAAACTTAAACATATTCCTCAGATTAGAAGCCATTTGACTCCACACTGAAGACTGAAGAAATTTGTACTTTAAAAAATCTGGTTCTAGAAAACTAACAGGCTTTAATTCAAACACAGAGTAGTACTTGTCTCTTCAGAATATTCTGTGCCTCCTTTTTTTGCTTCAAATGGCAGGTTCTGAATCCCTCATTCTTCTACATTTAGAGTAGTTCTAATTTCTTCTTTTACTTATCAGGCTTCCTATTTTCTTAAAAGACAGTTCTGCTGATTTAAAATATAAAAGGCTGAAAATCATGGTTATAAACTACATTTTTGCCACAATGAATGACACTTATAGAAACAATTATGAAATTAGTACCTTCAGCATTATCATTAATAGTTGTAGCATACAAGTCTGTGAAGCTCTAATCTGTATTTTAAAACTTAAGCTAGTTTTAAATAGATAATAGGTAAGTGGTATCTTGGGTGAAGGGTGAGACAGTACACAATACAGGAGAAACTAGCACAACTTTTACTAGGAAAGGTCATGGAAGCCCCACAGACACATCCAAACTCCCTGAGGGACTGAATTGCTGGGCGGAGGGCTCTGGGGACCAAGGTCTCAGGGAACATCTAGCTCAATTGGCATGACACAGCTTATAAAGACAATGCTCTACATTCTACCTTGGTGAGTAGTGTCTGGGGTCTTAAAAGCCTGTAGGCGGCCATCTAAGATACTCCACTGGTCTCATCCCTTCGGGAGCAAGGGAGAATGAAGAGAACAGGATGCGAGGAAAAGATTAGTCCAAAGGACTAATTGTCCACAGCTACCAAGGCCTCCACCGGACTGAGTCCAGTACAGCTAGATGGTGCCTGGCTACCACCACTGACTGCTCTGACCCTGAGCCCAACAGAGGGTTCTGGACAGAGCTGGAGAGGGATGTAGAGCATAATTCTAACTCACAAAAAAAGACCAGGTTTACTGGCCTAAAGGAGACTGGAGAAACCCTGAGAGTATGGCCCCTAGATGCCCTTTTAGCTCAGTGGTGAAGTTACCTCCGAGGTTCACTGTTCAGCCTGGGGGTGGATAGCCCCATAAAACCAAATGAGACTAACGAGGTACAGGAGTCCAGTGACAGGCCAGAAAGCAGAAGGCGAGAAGGAAGGTGGTGATAGGGAACCCAAGGTTGAGTAAGGATATTGTTGATGTGTTGTGAGATTGTTAACCATTGTCATAGGGCAACATTTGTAGTAACTGTTAAATGAGAAATGATTTTGTTCTGTAAGCCTTCATCTTAAGTGAGAATAACAGCACAATTGGAAGAGCGTAGTCAGTGTCACTGAACTGTATGTACATGTAGAAATTTTTGAAATGGTGTATCTTTGGCTATGTGTATTTTCACCAAAAAAAAAAAAAGAGGTTGAGAAGTTAGAGGGTTGATATGTTGTGGGGTTGTTAACCAGTGTTATAAAACAACATGTGTACTTCTGTTTCATGAGAAACTATTTGTTCTGTAAGCCTTCACCTGAAATACAATAAAAAAAAAATTAAAAAAAACTTAAGCTAGTTTTTAAATTATAAAATTCACTCATGTACATGGTTAACCTTAAGTGTAGAAATCCCTGGGTGGTGCAAAAGGTTAAGTGCTTGACTACGAGCTGAGGTGACCCCACCGGAGGTGCCTTGGGAGACAGACCTGGTGATGTGCTTCTGAAAAGTCACAGCCTTGAAAACCTTACGGAGCAGTTCTGCACTGCACACATGGGGTCGCCATGAGTCAGAGTCAACTTGATGGCAACTAACAACAACAACATTAAGTATATTATCTAATGTGTACGTTTATTATGCTTAATTGCTTTCACAATTTACAGTAGAGGTTCAACATTTATAATATGAATGTTTCTTCACTCTTTAGAGGTAACCACTGTTGTCTTCGCTGGATCTTTCCAGAAACTTTTCTTTGCCTATATGAGGAAATTTCTTTTTAAAAAAGTCAAGTTGTGCTAAAATATGGTTCTGTACTGTTTTTCTCATTTATTATACTCATATTGATTGATAAATACAAATAGATCTTGTTTTCTTAGGTGACTATGTGATGTTCCATTATATGAATATACTATAATGTTAAGTGTTAGCAAATCTTTGTCAATGAATTGTTAGATAGATTTTTTTGTGGGGGTGGGTAGTGAACATCCTTGCACATACGTCTTAAGTTGTGAGTTATTAGGAGTATAGCATAGAGGTTAGAAGCGCAAACTTTGTTCTATGCTGAATCCTTGTCTTCTAACTAGCTGCGTGGCTATGAGCAAGTCACTTAAGTCAGTACATGGTTCTTCTTGCCCACAACCCCCCAGTGGTTTTCCCATTGCCCTTCGAGCCAGTCTCCTTAGCGTGGCCCCCAAGGCCCTATCTGATCTGCCTCACTGACCTTGTTAGCTCTGCCTCATCCTGGTTTCCATGTTCTGGCCATACCGTATTTTCTGTTTTTCAAATGTGTCAGGCCAAGCACCTGTCTCCTCAGAGCCTATATGCTTCTTGTGCCCCCTGCATAGAGTATCTTTCCTCAGATATTTGTTGGTTTTTTTCTTTTTTTTTTCCCCCTTTGTCTCAGTTTAGATGTTAACTCTTCAGAATTCTTTTGTAACTGTTGTTGTTTGCTTTTTTTTTTTCTTTTTGTCAGTTTACTTCAGCATATGAATGTATATTCCCTCATGGAATATAAGCTCCATGAGAGGGCTTTGTTTGCTTCAGTCATGGCAGATATTCATGGCATGGCCATACCCCCAGCACCTAGAACAGTCTTTGGCACTTAGTAGGCACTCAAACAGTTTTGATGGAATAACCAGAGTGATTGAACTGCTCCATGCCTGTTTTTTCACCCATGCAAGGATGTTCGTAATGCTTACCTCAAGGTTTCTTTTTTAGGGTTAAATGAGATAATGCTTGCAAAGCCCTCACACTGTCACTTATTAGACATGCAGTTGGCAGCTGTTTGCTTAATTAATTAGAGTGCCATCCTAAGTGCCAAGGTAGATAGTTTATCATTCTACTTTTTGGATGCTTTTTGCACTCTAGCCTCTTTATGAATATAAGGCTGTTGCATTTAGGATATGTTTCAGTATCCTGTTGTTGTTGTTAGGTGCTGTCGAGTCAGTTCTGACTCATAGTGACCCTATGTACTGCAGAATGAAACACTGCCCTGTCCTGCACCATCCTTACGATCATTGCTATGTTTGAGCCCATTGTTGCCGCCCCTGTGTCAGTCCATCTTGATGAGGGTCTTCCTCTTCTTTGCTGACCCTGTACTTTATCGAGCAATATTCTCCTCAAAATCAAAAAATGTAACTTATTTGAACACTTAGTGCTTTTTACTTCATGCTAGTTATCATTCCAGAGGCTTTGTAAACATTCATTTAATTTAATCCTTGTAACAACCCTACGTGATAGGTCCTGTTATCCCCGTTTTATAGTTTAGGAAACAAGCACAGGAATTAAGGCACTCAGAGTCACACAGCTGGCGGTGTTTCTGATGAATGAATGTGAATCTCATTTAAAACATTAATGCTTTTATTTTACGGGAGAGTCGTTGATAACTTGCATTTAATTGTGTGATTAGACAAAAATTTCACGTGTAAGAGTTTATCTGCTGTTTGCTGATACAGACACATGAATCTGCTATTCCTGCAGCTGGACTTATTTCCCGAGTGCCTCCTAGCGCATGCAGTTTGTCATGTTAAGTGTGACTTTAGTGTCTAAAGATACACAAAAATTATGCAACATGGCCTCTAAATCATGGTCAGCTGAAGATAGTACCAACACTGGAGAGACAACTGGCTGTGGCAGTCTGTCTGCTAAGACCGTATGTCCATCTCCAACACGGAGCTTCTCTAAGGGTATTTTTGACCATGTATGATTTTTTTAAATTTTTTTTTATGCACTCACTGACTTCAGAACTTGTCCTGTTCACAAATGTTTCTGTACTGTAGTGATCATTGTTTCATATGGTTTCTCATTTTGACTTCTTTCGGAGAAGGGTAGGTATCATCAAGCAATATCATTATTATTAGATTATAACTGTTAGGTGAATTTTAAAATACTTGGGTGGTATTCCAAGCATTTAAAATGCAAGAGTTGATATTCTGGTCTAATATGTTTGCAAACCCCACCCTGCTTAGCTTTCTGCCATTAATTTAAAGAGTAGGAACTACCAAAGGTGACAGTGGTGGAGATAGTAGCTGGAAACTACTGCTGCTATCGAGGTTGGTTTGAAACCTGGATGTAGCAGCCATAGAGTCTCCTGTCTACTATACTCCATGATGAAATTTTGACACTCAGGCAGCTGTATAATCCCCCGTCCTTAGCAATCAACAGACCAGTAACAGACTTAACTAGGTTTTTTCTTTTCAACATGGAAATTGTCAGACACATACAAGAATACAGAGAATGGTAAAATGAATCTTCATGGCCTCAACAGCTACATGTAGCCATTCTGGTTTTTACTTCCCTAGTCTTGCCCATCACCTCCCATTTTAAAGCAAATTTTAGATCTTATTTCATAACTAAATAGATCATATTGAGTTTTTATATTGGTATTGTAGTGAAATACTGATTTAAACTTCGTTTCTTAGATGTCTTGTAAATCTTCCAGGTATGAGAAGACAGTTCCTACTAAGCTAAATAAAGCCTTTTTGTTATGTTATCACACTTTGGCTGTTAGACGAAGAAGGATACCTCAGCGGGCTTAATTTTATTTAAAAAAAAAAATAGCAAATTTTATCATATGTGAAGGATCGTTAAAATCATTTGTGCTAGAGATACTCCTATTTAAAGCCACCTCATGTTTGTTTTAAGCGGTTGAATGGATTTTTTTTTTTCTTCTTCAATTTTTGACCTATAGGAATCCTATGAGGATGGTTGTGAGGATTATCCCACTCTATCAGAATATGTTCAGGACTTTTTGAATCATCTTACAGAGCAGCCTGGCAGTTTTGAAACTGAAATTGAACAGTTTGCAGATACCCTGAATGGCTGGGTTACAACAGATGATGCTTTGCAAGACCTTGTGGAACTCATCTATCAACAGGTAAGTTGGCTTATAACATGTGTCCATCTTCAGATAGCTTCCTTGAAGCCCAAGGATGGTGGCTACTTCTTGAGGGAGGGCAGGTATATGTTCATCTGCCTCCACACTTGTTAACTGTTCATAGTTTATGGGAAGTTTCATGTCTTCATATAAAATTCCTATAGTTAAGGATCCAGGACTAAATCTAGGCTGGACTGCAAATTCACCTATGTAGCCAAGCTTTGCACAGGCAGTTGGAAGGCACTTCGGGCATTTATGAGGAAGGCTGCATAAGTGCCACACCTTTTTTTTTTGGTGGGGTGGTGGTTGGGGGTCCGTTTTATAAGATCTGAAATAACAATATATGGAATAGACTGTGATTTTCTCCTAGGTGTTGAATTACGTAGCATTATTGGAGTATAGGAGGAAAGAATCAAGGGAGAACTTTTTCTTGCCTCATAAATGAGTCTTTTAAAAAGCCAAACCACAAAACACCTTGTCTTGAGTGTTAACATTTCTACCTGTCTTTGTTTTGTTTTCGAGTCCCTGGGGGGTGTAAACAGTTAACGTGCTTAGCTATTAGCCAAAAGATTGAAGGTTCAATTTCACCCAGAGGTGCCTCAGAAGAAAGGCCTGGTGATCTACTTCTGAAAAATCGACCATTGAAAACTCTATAGAGCACAGTTCATACATGGGGTCACCTTTAGTTGGAATTGACTCTGCAGCAACTATTTTTTAAATTTTCTTTTAAAATTTTCATGGATTTACATCTGAATTCTTTGAGTGCCTAAATGTCTGATGTCAGTCCAGACTCTGTTTATTCACCGTGAAAAGCCGAGTTTTGATGCCAGCATATTGGTCATTGATAGATTAATGCTATTATAAGGAGAAAAAGATGTAGACAAAACTGGAGTTGGAAGACTTCTTTTTTTTTTAAAATGCAAACTATATGCAAGACTGGCCAAAAACAGAGTAGAAGATGAACAGACATGTAAACTGAGTGTTCTTTAAGTCATTGCTAAAACAGTAATTCAAATTTGAAATATATGGAAAGGTGCTTGTGATAGTGAGTTGATGATTTTATCTTAGCTAGTGTTTCATTTGACTACTTTTCCAAGTTGTTTTGAACTCTTAACTGGACCCTGAGGATTCTAGCCAATTCTCAGGTTTCAGGAAATGTCTGAGATTTTACAGATAGGACTGCTCTATTTGTCCTGATTCCTACTTTCTGCATCTAAATGGATTGAAAAGCAATATGAGATAAGAAAATGGAAGAATTGTACTTAACTTCTTGTTTATTTTCTGGTTTCTCCTCTATTTGGTTTTAGTTCTTGAGTAGTCTGCATGGTTATAGTTCTTCCGGGCTAGGCCAGAATGTAACCTGACAAGTTACAACTATTCCTGTGATTGTCTTAAAGCCAGTTTTTAAGTATGTAGTCAGTAATATTTAAAGTTTTAGCATTCTGTGGTCTATGATATACAGTCATAATAGCCACCTAGCAGTCCTAGAGCAGCCATGCTTGACTGAATAGGTCAGAAGCTCCAGGAAGGTTATCTCCGGTAAGATGAACAGAACTGTTATGCTTGAAGATACTGAGAAGAAATATACAAGTTAGTGAGCTTAAGAATACATCAGTGAGAAGTACAGTCATGCAGTGCATTAATGTCTGTTCGGGCAACGTCAAACCGCATGTATGACCATGGTCCCGTAAGGTTATAGTAAAGTTCAGAAAGCATGATCAGAGAACAGGGCCAAACACAACACAAAAGGAAACTTTGCTGGGCCTTTTGGAAAGCCAGAGGGTTTGGTTGTAGATAACATCTGCTGACCACACTGGGCTCCCTTGGATCCTGGGGGTCTCCACACCCTATTGTTTCATGGATTTTGCCCTCCAGGCCACCCTAGGCAGTGGGACAGCAGCCTCCAGGGGCCTAATTTGGCACGGTGTTCACACAACATCCAAATCACATAACGTCTATTTCACAGAATATACATGTATGTTTAACAACACGTGATTGTATATAAAAACAGTAGAAAAAATGAGGAAGTCTAGGGAAAACAAAGTTACTCAAGAAAGGAAAAATCAGTGTTTTACATGATTCAGCTGTAAATGGAAACACCAAACTAATAAAATCATGATAATAACGATATTGGTGGAGGGAGTGGAATAGGGTAAAGCAGTATGAAAGCTAAATGCTCATCTTTCATGGTGGAAGATCAATAAAAGATAATATCTAAACTGAAAAATCATGTAACATGGAGATACAGAGGTTAAAAACCTTTTTTAGTAGAAGAATTGAAAGTGGTTGTTGAGAGTAAAATTGGAAGTAGGAAACTGTTTAATATCAATCCTTACAGGACTTTTTAAGTCTTTAACCATGTGCATGATTATTTTATAAAAGTAAAGGAAACCAGGCAATGCCAGTAAGGTTTTTTTTTTGAATGGTACCTGCTAAACATAAGTGATACCAGGAGAAACCAGTCTTTCTTCCTTGACGAAAACCTTACAGGATCCATTGTAAGCAAGGAAATAATTAGAAATAAAAATATAACTATGAAGCATGTAATTACTACGTGTCAGCCACTGCTAAGCACTTGACATGTAGTTAACTCATTTAATTCTCAATGGTTGTGAGATATTATTGCCCCCATTTTATCCATGAGGAAACTGAGGCACAGAGAAGTTAAGTGACTTGCCTAAGGTCACCACAGCTATTATATGGCACCACATGGAGAGGCACTAGGCCATTTATTAGATCTAGACTCTTTGGTTAACTACTTTTGTGACCTTGGCAAAGTCTCCTAACCTCTTAAAATGTGTTATCTTACCTAATAACCATGTTCTTTACTTTTTTTTTTTTTTTTTTTTTAAACTGTGATTAAAGGTAAACTTTGAGAGCTGCTTTGGCTATATCACACAGTCTTTGATAAGTGCTACTTTCTCACTGTGTTAATTTAAAAGTAACTTAATCTGTTTTGATTTCCTCTTTACCCCTAGTGTTTCTGGAGTGTTCTTTGTTAGTCTCTTGTGCCAGCTACCATTAATCACATTTTTAAGAATCAAGAAACTGAGACTTGGAAGTTTAGTGATGCCCAAGGTCACAAATCAAGAGGCCTGGGAATTTTGTTTTAGACTGGTAGGCATTAAAGTCTGTTCTGTCCTACCCACAAGAAATATTAGTTGTTTGCAAATAGTCTTCTCATTCATAATTGTTACTGTGCAAGTGGGTGCATGTACATATTTCGTGCAAAAATGGGTTAGCATAAAGAGACATCATAGTTTCTGGTACCTAGGTAAATGGGAGAACTTGCCTTGAATGAACATTTTTATTTGTAACTGTGATTCTTGGTGTAAAGTTGGAGAGAGATTAAATTTCCTTATGTTTTAACAGTTAGACTTTTTCTGTACTATAGGGTCAGTTTTGGGAACAGAAATGATTTTTTCTTCTGAGAATGTTGCTGTTAAGTGTTTGCATTAATAACTTGATGTATCTGTGCCATACAAAACTTTTCTTTTTGAAAGGCCACATCTATCCCAAACTTCTCTTACATGGGAGCTCGCCTGTGTAACTACTTGTCTCATCATCTGACAATTAACCCACAGAGTGGCAACTTCCGCCAATTGCTACTTAAAAGGTCAGTTTGAATATATGAAATTGAATGAAATTACTTCTGAATTCTAGAATTTAATTACTCCTCTTTTCTAAAAATGGTATGTTACAGAGAGTTGCTGGGGGGAATGGGGTAGACCATTCTTATTTGTGTAGTATTAAATGTTTCTAGCCAAATATGTCAGTGTTTTTTTCTGTAAATGTTGTCTGCCTTTGGTTTTGTGCTTAGAAAGATCTTTCCTTTCCCAAGATTTTAAAAATGATCACTTATGTACTTTCTAGTACATTTGTAGTTTTGGTTTGAGTAAGGATCTAATTTTATTTCTTGCCACACGTTTAAGCACTTTTTCCTCTACCACTTTTTTGAATAATCCATTCTTTCCTTTTAGATTTGAATTGCTACCTTTATCATACTGCATCCTTTATAAATTTGGGTTTAATTCTGGACTTCCGTTATATTCCATTGATCACCAGTTCTATTCCTGTTTTTATTATTCTGCAGTTAAATTATTTTAGCTTTAATTTATATTTCTTCTGGTTAGTCCCCCCCCCTTTTTTTTTGGTAGAATCTTTACTATTCTTGGCATGCTGCTTTTTTTCCAATGAACTTTAGAGTCAGCATACGAAATTATACAAATAATCTTGCTGGTATTCATAGATACTTTTTAGGATGATACTGAATTCGTAAGCTAATTTAGAGAAAACTAATTTTCATATTTTGACTTGTCTTATTTAATAACCAGGTTGTCTTCAGGTTTATTATAGTTTGTCCATTAGTTGTTTGAAGACTCTTAATGGTTGCAAAGTATTCCTTTGTGTGGTTAAACTGCAGTGGGACAGAATAAAGAATCTAAAAGTAGACCCAAGAGACATTTGAAAATTAAGCTTTTGATAAAGGTGGTACTTCAAATATATAAAAGATAAATTCTGCTAGTGGCACAACTGACTGGAGAAACAAACAAAGATGAGTTCCTGTCTCCTGATATCA
Source organism: Trichechus manatus latirostris (assembly GCF_000243295.1). Lineage (NCBI taxonomy): Eukaryota > Metazoa > Chordata > Mammalia > Sirenia > Trichechidae > Trichechus > Trichechus manatus. Next base: position 2,959,652 of record NW_004444148.1, on the reverse strand, counting down.
AAATTCCAAGTATATCAAAAACTTTTAAATAAAAATGAAATGGTAAATTCTAGGAAAATTGACAAACAAAAATCTTGGGTTGGTAAAGCCTTTTAAAGCAAGACGTGATAATCAGAGGCCCTGAAACAAGAGATTAATGAACTTACATATGTTGTTATTGCTGCTGTTGTATGCCACTGAGTCAGTTCTGACTAATAGTGATGCTGTAGATTATAAATTTATGCCTCCCTAAAATATTATATAAAGTAAAAGTGGAGAAATTATACCACATGACAATGAGCTGATTTATTTAATAAAAAAGAGACCCCTTAGGAATGACTAAGAAAAAGTTTTAGTATCTCAGTAGAAATACTTGAAATAGTTCTGAATAGATACTGGTCAGAAAAATAAGTCACAAGCTTATCAAAAGTTATTTAATCTCACCTGTAATTAAACAAATTCAATTATAGCATCTGGAAAGAGACACAAATTGGTCCTTCTAGGAAGCAGGATGGCAGAAAGGCTCCTTATCATATTCCCAATGCTGCTGACTGCACCTTAGAACCAGTTAGAGACTTAAAATAGGGCTCAGACCTGCCCCCACCTTTGGAATTTTCATGTAATTGGACTGAGGTGGTGCAGTGGTTAAGCATTTGTTAACCAAGAAAGTCAGCAGTTTAAATCTAGCAGGCGCTTGTTGGAAACCCTATGGGGCAGTTCTAATCTGTCCTATGGGGCTGCTGTGAATCGGAAATCTACTTGATGGCAACAGGTTTTGTTTTGTTTTTTTGGACTAAGGTGGAGCCTGGGCCTAGCTTTTTAAAGCTCCCCAAGTGATTATCCCCAAATGCAACCTTGGTCGAGAACCACCTTTCCGAATTCTATTTGACTCTTTACTCCTGTGTGTGCTTCTGTAGTACCGTAGTTCTGTCAGAGAGATTAACATGGGGAAATGTCAATGATACAACAAGTGAAACCAAAAATCCATCGCCATCGAGTCGATTCTGACTCCTAGCTGACCCTGTAAGACAGACTAGAACTGCCCCATAGGGTTTCCAAGGCCCTAATCTTTAGGAAGCCAAGTGCCACATCTTTGTCCCATGGACCAGCTGGTGGGTTCAAACCACTGATCTTTCGCTTAGCAGCCGAGTGCTTAAACCACTGTACCACCAGGGTTCCTTAACAAGTGAAAAGCAGGGCATAATTCTAGTACCTCTTTTAAAAATACATATACATACTTTGAAAAAAAACAAAGGAAGTTATCTCACAGCGCTTATCTCTGGGTTCAGTGGTAATAACTTTTTTCTTTATTTTTCTCTCTGTTTTAGCCTTCTGAAATAAGCATATATTGCTTTTATATTTGAAAATCTTTAGCTTAAGATTTAAGAGTTTAGGAGTTTTCCCTCTCGCCTAGATAGTCAACCATGTGGAGGGATAGGAATTTACTTTTGCACATACATTAGCATATGACTTGAGGGCAACGAGTTTAATAGCCATAGCATTTATAAAACAAAAAGGAGGTTATTTCATCAAAGCACTTACTGTGCAGAGTTGGAAAGGAGCAGAGAAAGGAGAGCAGCCAACAAGGTGCTTGGATAACTGACTTGGCAGTAATTAACGGAGCCTTTCCATTATTAACTAGGGTGTTCTATTTATAGATATTGCAACTTTTTTTCTGATGAGCTAATTTAATATGTATGAGAAAGTAACAAATATTATATCTCTTTTGAAAAGAAGAGGTTATTTATTTCATACAGCTCCGTAAGTATTAGAATTAGCCACATAGGCACAATAAGCTGTGCTGGGTTTATGGTTGGTTCACAAAACTGACCCAAGGTAAAATCTTG
>NW_004444148.1:2897039-2957726 GCF_000243295.1 Trichechus manatus latirostris | reverse complement strand
TTTTTCTTACAAAGCCAACCTAAATGGTGTCCATGTATGGAATTCATTTAGTCTCCATGAACAACTCCTCCCTTCGTCTTTAAAAGAAAAACTGTCAAAGTCAGTTTTATAAAACAAATGACTTTCCCAGAGTTTTCTCACCAGCTTATCAATAAGGATGAGAAAAAATACTTCACAGCAAAATGATAAACTTTTAGAGCCCATTTTAAAAATTCACTTTTGTAACAGTAGCTGACACCATAATTCACTTGACACAGGCAGTAACAAGCTTATTGTGATTATTTTAGATACCCTGTAGGAACTGTGTCAGTAAGCTCTGAGAAGAGGATTTCTTTCTGTTGTCTGTGTGAGGCAAATGGGCCAAGTCCAAGTCAGGCGGGGAATAAAGCAAGGGAAAACTAGTTATTTCAAATGACAGTGTCTCCAATGAAAATAGAAACCAAGTGAATTTTACTTTCTATATTGTGACTTCAATTAGGGAATTTTTTCCCCACTGTAATACTTGTCTGATGTGTATAATAGAAATATAAAGACAATGGACTTGACTCTAAAAAGAATTTATTTTATTTTCAGCTTAGTTGGAGGCCATGTATATATATTTTAAAGGTCTGTTTCAAAGTTCTTATATTCAGAAAGAGTAGAAAATGTTACAGTGACAAAATAAGTAAAAACAGTGCTTTCTTAACAAAAAAACCTATAGGACAATAAATAAGGTGAGACTTCTTTTTCTTTTTGATGCCAGTATGTTATGAACCTCATGAAACCTATGTGTCTTAAATATAAACCTGATCTGATAGTTTTACTTTCAACTATTCTATCAGTTTCTTAAAACTAGGAGTCTTAGTACTAAAAGATGATGTATATTGTGGTCTGTACAACAGACAGGAACACTTTTTCTTTATTATAGGAAGTCAGGGCATTGGGGCATTGTGCCTGCCTCTGTATTGCTTGCGGACAACCAAATGGACAAATGGTCATCTTGTTTGACTATTTAAAAAACAAAGCAATGTGAGGTTATAAAAAGTGTGTCTTTATTAGATGTCAGACTGAATATGAAGCTAAAGATCAAGCTGCAAAAGGGGATGAAGCGACTCGAAAACGATTTCATGCATTTGTACTCTTTCTGGGAGAACTTTATCTTAACCTGGAGGTGAGGAGAAATGTTTCTTTTGTTAAATCCTGACAAGGGCTGAGGACATAAATTGATCTCAATAAGTAGTTTGTGTTCACATTTCCCTGTTGCCACATTAAGAGTGAAATGGGAGAGGGGTAATGAGAGAGAAAGAAACTAGTGACTTAGCACCTACTCGTGGTCATGTCTGTATGCTAATTGATGTTTAAGTTTTCAAAATACCTTTTTGAGTCTTTGCATCATAAATGATTTAGTATGTTTAGTATGTTGACTTCAAGTGGTGGCCCAAAGCAACTTACTCTACAGAACAAGAGGAGACTAGAGTTTCTGACTTTTCACCCTAATTCATGCAGAACAGTTCTTCTTTGCCCTATATTATGTATTAATCTTCCACATAAAATGCATTTGTACAAAGTCTACAGCTAAACATGTTTGTAAATTGATAATATGCTTGACTGTAAGCTTGCTAGTTAGTAGGCAGCGTAAGTGCTACACATTACCCTGAAAAGAGTTGTGTTTTTTTTGACTGGTGAATCCAGATAGAGGTTTATACCTTCTTAAACCCTGATTTGAAGAATTAATATCATAAACACCACTGAAAAGATACGTGAATCCACTATCAAATGTGCATCTCAGTGCATATAAAAGTCTACTATCCCTTTGTTGTTTTTGTTGTTGTTTTACCACAGGTGGACTTAATTTTTTTAAAAGCTCATGCCTTATTCTTTTTCAGTCTAAATTTTATATAAGCCAAAATAAAAGCACCAATCTAAATTAAAATGTGCCTCAAATGATGAGTCATTTTAAGAATGGTATTGTTTCCTATGTGGAAGTAATGTTGCTGGGTCTGTAGGGAATATAAAGATACATGGCTTCTGGACCTAAAATTTCTCTAGAAGGAGAGATAAGATATGTATACTACTCTAATGCAAAATAAGTATGTTTAAATACTATAAAAAGTATGAATAAGATGCTATGAGTTCAAAGAAGGTAGTAGCCTCATTGCCCAGAGAATACTTTATGAAGCAATAGCTTTAAAGTGAGCTTAAATTATTCTGACTGTATGGTATTTATGATAAATGAAAATTAAATTTTACCTGTAGTTTAATAGTTTTACTAGAAGTCTTAGTTACGTGTAAAGTAATTCTAGCTAATTCTGTCAAGATACCAGATTGTGTTCCTATGATTTTTGTACTTTTTAACTAAAATACTTAATTATGCCAATACCTTGTTAGACTGTTTATGTATCTGTATTATATTTTGGCATAGTTTTTAATTTTCTTTTGTCCCCAAAGATCAAGGGAACAAATGGACAGGTTACAAGAGCAGATATTCTTCAGCTTGGTCTTCGGGAATTGCTGAATGCCCTCTTTTCCAACCCTGTGGATGACAACTTAATTTGTGCAGTAAAATTACTGAAAGTAGGTTTTACTTTTTTTTCCCTTAAGATTTAAGTATTTACCCTTTAATGTATAATATAGAGGAAGAAGAAAAGTACATATAGTACACAAATGAATTAAAGATAAAATTATTGCTTTAAATATTGAGATTTTACTTTGACTGCTCTTAAATTTTTATGTATTAGAGAAACTGTATACTTATTGTTTAATATAAAAAACAAAATTGTAAAGTAAGAAATGGAAGTCCTTCGCCCCACCACCTACCCTCCCCTTCCCACGTCTGTGTGTGTTCTTACAAATGCTGTCTTATGTTACGACTTTTTTTTTCCACTTAACAGTAGATCTTCCCATGGCAACAAACACACAGATCTACCTGTTCCCTTTAGTAGCTTCTTAGTCTTCCATTGTATGTATGTACATTGTTTATTTAGTCCATTAGTGAACATTTGGGTTATTTTCAGTTTAGCCTCTGCAGCACTGTTAGTAATCTTTCATCATGTCTTTATATGTGCAGATATTTCTATAGCTTAAGTCCCTACACATAGATTTATTGGGTCAGCAAGCATGTGTACTTGAAATTGATGAGTGATGCGAAATTGCCCTCCCAAAGGCTGAGCCAGAGTGTTTATTAGTTTCTGTGAATTCCCTGTTTACATTAACTTTTTTTTTTTCTGATGGGTTTTTTTTTTTTTTCAATTCAAAACTTCTATATTGCCTATTGCATATTTCTACTTCTAGTCTATTGTTTGACGCCTTAACTTTAGTATCAATGCCTTTTACCCCAGAGCTCTCTTAATATTTGGATGTAGCTAAATCTGTCTTTTTTAAAATTTTAGGCCTAATGGCTGTGATTTGGTTAAGGATAGAGGTTCACAAACTTTTTGGTGTCAGGACCCCTTTACCCTCTTAAATTGAGGACCCCAAAGAGCTTTTGTTTATGTGGGTTTCATCTATCAGTGTTCACTGTGTTTGATCCCACCCTGTCTAGAGCAAGGGAGAATGAAGAAAACCAGAGACACAGGGAAAGTCTAGTCCAAACGACTAATGGACCACAGCTGCCACAGCCTACACCAGACTGAGTCCATCACAATTAGATGGTGCCCGGCTACCACCACCAACTGCTCTGACAGAGATTACAGTAGAGGGTCCTGGACTGAGCTGGAGAAAAAAATGTAGAAAAAAGTTATAACTCACAAAAAAAGATCACACTTACTGGTCTGACAGAGACTGGAGAAACTCTGAGAAGTATGGCCCCAGACACCCTTTAAACTCAGTACTGAAGTCGCTCCTGAGGTTCACCCCTTAGCCAAAGATTAGACGGGCCCATAAAACAAAATAAGACTAGATGGGCACACTAGCCCAGGGGCAAGGACGAGAGAGCAGAGGGGACAGGAAAGCTGGTAATGGGGAATCCAAGGTCTAGAAGAGGAGAATGTTGACACGTTGTGAGGTTGGCAACCAATGTCACAAAACAATGTGTATTAATTGTCTAATGAGAAACTAAATTGCTCTATAGACCTTCATCTAAAGCACAATAAAATATTTACTGTGTTTGAAATTAAAATTGAGAAATTTAAAAAATTCATTAAATGATTAAAAAAAAATAAACTCATTACATTATGAAAAATAACTGCTTGCCAAAACAAAAAAATTTAGTGAGACGACTAGTAATATTTTATTTTACATTTTATAAACCTTTTTAATGCCTGGCTTAATAGCTCGTTTCTTATGTCTGCTTCTGCACTATTGCAATATGTCATTTTGGTTGAATTAGGTGAAGAAAATCTGGCTTCATACAGATACGTAGTTGGAAAAGGGAGGAGTTTTTTCATAACCTTTTCAGATACTTATGGATATTCTTCTTTGATACCACACCAAAACTCAAATAGCAGTTTCTTAAAGGTTAGTTACAGTGTAGAATCTAAAACCATATTAGTGAAGTTTTCCTATTCTTTTGCTTTAAAATCCTTTGGTCTGTCTTGCCCTTTAAATGAATCAATGACTCTTATTACCTGTGCATTATTTTGTAACATCCTGCATTGATCATTTGGAAAATATTGATCCATTGAGTTGTATAGATCTTTTAAATGTTGACACATTTTATTATACAGTATAAAAAAATCACATCATTAATATCAACAATCTTATCAGAAAAGTCTTCAGCATTGAGAAAACTGTCAAGCTCACAGTGGTGGGTAGAAGTTTTCCAAAACTAATTTTTCCTTAAAGGCTTGAATTTTATCATTGGTGGCAAATACGTTCATTTGTTTTTCTCCAAGTGATGCAGCTGAGCATTTTTGGATACACAAGGATTTTAATTTTGGCAAGATGTCATTGGGGAGAGGGTGGGGATACAAAAAATGATGTTTAAAATTTACGGCGTATGTGGGGACCATGGTCTCAGGGAACATCTAGCTCAGTTGGCATAACACAGTTTATAAAGGGAATGTTCTACATTCTACCTTGGTGAGTAGTGTCTGGGGTCTTAAAAGCCTGTGAGCAGCCATCTAAGATCCTCCACTGGTCTCACCCCTTTGGGAGCAAGGGAGTGTGAAGAGGACAGGATACAAGGCAAAGATTAGTCCGAAGGACTAATGGACCACAGCTACGAAGCAAGGCCTCTACTAGACTGAGACTAGTGCAGCTTGATGGTGCCCGGCTACCACCACTGACTGCTCTGACTGGGATCACAACAGAGGGTTCTGGACAGAGCTGCAGAAGGATATAGAAAAAAATTCTAACTCACAAAAAAAAAAGACCAGATTTACTGGCCTAAAGGAGCCTGGAGAAACCCCAAGAGTATGGCCCCCAGACACCCTTTTAGCTCAGTGGTGAAGTCACTTCCAAGGTTCACCGTTCAGCCAGGGAGTGGACAGCCCCATAAAACCAAATGGGACTAATGAGGCACAGCAGTCCAGGGACAAGGACTAGAAGGCAGAAGGGGACTGGAAAGCTGGTGATAAGGAACCCAAGGTTGAGTAAAGATAGTGTTGATGTGTTGAGTTTGTTAACCATTGTCATAGGGCAACATGTGTACTAACTGTTTAATGAGAAACTATTTTTATCTGTAAACCTTCATCTCAAGTGAGAATAGCAGCACAATTGGAAGAGCGTAGTTGATGTTACTGAGCTGTGCATGTAGAAATTTTTGAAATGGTGTATCTTTGGCTGTGTATATTTTCACCAAAAAAAAAGTTCGAGAAGGGAGAGGGTTGGCGTGTCGTAGGGTTGTTAACCAGTGTCATAAAACAATATGTGTACTACTGTTTCATGAGAAACTATTTGTTCTGTAAACCTTCACCTGAAGTACAATAAAAATAAAAATAATTTACAGCCTATCTTAGTCGTATAGGAAATGTAACATATAGCTGAGGAAATATAATTGACAAGTTATCAAATCCATGATTAAAGTTCTGCTATAATTCTTTGTATTAGTTTCTCTTGGTCAAGAAAATCATAGAGGGTATAAAGGTGCCTAAATATTAAATGGTAGGCAGAATATAATTGGGAATATCCCTTTTCACCTGCTAAATTAATCTTGTTCAAAGAATAATTGGAACTGCTGCTGATATCTTCTTAAAATTTCTATACTCTTGAATTCCTTACTTTACTAACATCTGCCTTTTTAGTTGACAGGGTCAGTTTTGGAAGATGCCTGGAAGGAAAAAGGAAAGACTGATATGGAAGAAATTATTCAGAGAATTGAAAATGTTGTCCTAGATGCAAATTGCAGCAGGTGGGAAAAGAAATAATGTAGACAACCACTAAATCTCAATTTCTTGTTTTTCTCTGGGTTTGTTTAATCTGCTATACTTCATCAGAGTAATTAAAATCTTATAGATCTACATTAAGATATAATATTTTACTTATGGCTTCTGCTCACTGGCCATTTGTGTTCAGTTACATTTATAAATTGAAAAGTTAAGATTTTTCAGTAGTACGATGTGACGTCAGCCCATTGATTCAGACTTGTTCAACAGATAAGTACAGTAAGTATAAAATGTTTGAAGGATAACCACTCTTTAAGAACCATATAGTCTGCAGTTACATAGGAGACTTTCAGGGCTGTTAAAAAAGCAAATTTATGACGTTATAGGAAATTTCATGAAGATGAACGCATTGGATATGCATGTTAAATGTAGTAAGTAAAGTTTTAAGAGTCTTTTGAGGTATTTTAGAGTGTGACAAGACTTATGATAGATACGTTTTAACTCCTTTTTGGCTTTTGTCTATAGAGATGTAAAACAGATGCTCTTGAAGCTTGTAGAACTCCGGTCAAGTAACTGGGGTAGAGTCCATGCAACCTCCACATACAGAGAAGCAACACCTGAAAATGATCCTAACTATTTTATGGTAGGTGTGCCAGTGTTTACATTTTAAGTTTTTGCTTGTTGCTTGAATTCAGTTTTGGAAATTTCTAGATCAGTTACGTAAAGCTGTTCTGAGAATTTAATTCCTAATAGCTCTTTTCCCTGGCTTATGGTCGTATGACAGCCAGCAGACCAGGTAAATGATGAGGAGAAAAGACCTGGAAGCCACCAGCGAAGGGTGGACTAGAGAAAGATCCATCCAGTGGCAGGGGTGATGATAAGGCTTGGGCTCGAGTGAGCACAGGGGTGCCAGGAAGAAATTTCTCCAGAGAATTCATAACCAAGGGCCTGCATCTTAAACTGTTACTTAGCATGTTTTAGGAAGGTAAATTAAAGTAAAAGGGTTACCAGGCTAATGATTACCTGAAGCTCCTGATGTGACCAAACATAAAGCAACTGCAGAGGAATGCTGCTGCAACCCAGATCACAGGACTTCTTTTAAAAAAAGACATACTGCTAAAAATGAGCTAATACTAAGTCACAGTGTACAACAGAAAGATTCACCGTGAGTGTGACAGACAACAGATAGAAGGCTTAGGACCACAAGAACTTGAGATAATAGAAATCCGAAAGCCATAAATTTTTTTTTTCCCCAGTGAAATACAAATGGCTGCTAGGAAGTTCCTTTTTTATATAAACTTGTTCTTGAATTATCAGGTGCAGACAGTTGACATCTGCCATGCTTCATTAATTAATGTGCTTAAAAAATCAGTTCTGAAATTATTACATATTTTTATCACTTTGATTCATCCTAGAATGAACCAACGTTTTATACATCTGATGGTGTTCCTTTCACTGCAGCTGACCCAGGTATGTTGTCTCACAAATTTTTCCCCATTTTTTTCTAAGGTAGTAAATTATGGAAAACAATAAATCATAGCCTTACTAGCACAAAATTGTGACTTTTGGAAGTGTTCACAGCATTCTAAAATGCTAGGGTAAAGGTTTGTCTCATACAAAACATTCTTTACAGTGACCACTTGAACCATTTCAGATGGAAAGTCAGACTCGGTATGTAGTTACTCTACTTTGACAATGAAGGGCTGGAAGAATCCCTCAGTTAAATGCAACCAATTTTATATTTCCTCTAATGTGTGTTAATTAACTCCACTTTCGAGTGGTTAGAATGGAGGGGAAAGATGGTTTTAGATCCTTGTATAGTCAGCAGTTTTCATTATATAGGTTGATACTTGTAGATGCTGAAAATTATAGCTAGTGGGCCAAAGATAATTAAACCTAAATCTCTGCTTAGTTCCCCTTCCAAAAAGGGACCATTTATAGAAAGATCACTTTAATTGTGGTAGATAGGACTGCAGTGTGAGGGATAGAGAAATTTTCGCATTAATAGTAAAGTGGTATACAATTTCTTCATTTAGTTTTAATGCAGTTTGGTACAATCTACAATCAGTTTATCATGGGAATTTTCCCGTTTGTTTCCTCAGAACAGGGACTGATTATCCTGTGCCTCTAGTGCTAAAAGAGGCAGAAGATCTGCTTAACTTTCAATTTTAAATTTTTAAGCATTTTAAAAATATAAGAAAATACTAACTGATCTTTTCACTGTAAAGGTTAAAACAGTGTCATTTTTGTCATAATATATACTTAGATATTTTTAAAAAAACAAAAACTCTTATAGATTGTAATAAACTATTCTCTGTTCCCTAATTGCTTCCCTTCATGAAGTAATTACAGTCCTGAAGTTGATTTCAATGTGTATCATTTCATTGTGTCTTTCTACTTACATACACGAACAGTAGGTATTATCACACAGTTGTATTAGCCTAAGGTATACTGTGCATATTCTTTTGTAACTTTTTTTCCCTAATATTATTTATTTTTGGTACTGTCCACGTTGATTTGTGTGGCTTTAGTTTGTTCATTTTAAAATGCCAAGTGATAATCCACTCAGAGTAAAGCACAGTTTATGCATCCCTCTACTTTTGGGTAGATGGGTGGTTTACATCTGTTTGTTATTACAGACATCTTTATTATGTAGGCCTTGTGTACATGCAGGTGTTTTAGGGTGAGGAAGTAGAATTAAATTATAGACTATTTGCATCTTCAACTCTGCTGAATGTTGCTAAATTGCTTTCCAAAGGAGTTACACCACTTACTTTTCCAACCAGCAATATGCAAGTGTTCCTACTGTCTATCCTTGAGACTTATTTGTGTTAGTTTGATTATATGACCATTGTATCGTGCTGTTATTTTAATTTTTATTTTCCCAACTACTAGTAATAATGAGTTTTTCATGCCCCCCCCACCATGGGGTTTATTAGGGAAGTAACAGGTCACAATTCAGGATCAGGATCAACTTGGAAGTAACAAGAACAACTCAGGATACAGTTTTTTTTCATGTTTTTATTGGCCTTTTGATTTTTTAAGAATTGGCGGTTTGTATTCTTTGCCCAATTTTTATTAGGTCATTTGACTTATTGATTTGTAATTCCTTATATATTTTAGAAGTTGATCCTTAGTCAGTCGAGGGTTTCAGTTATCTTCTGGTATGTGGCCGTCTTTCCATTTTGTTTATGGTATCTTATCTTATAGAAACTTAAGCTTTTTTGTTTTTTATACTTTATTTTTGTTGAGAATATAAACAGCAGAACATAACACCAATTCAGTGGTTTCTACATGTACAATTCAGTGACATTGCTTACATTCTTTGAGTTGTGCAACCATTCTCACTCTCCTTTTCTGAGTTGTTCACTTGCATTATCATAAACTTACTGCCCCTTAAATTTCCTATCTGATTCTTTGAGTTGCTGTTCTCAGTTTGATCCCATATAGATAGATCTTAAAAGAGCATAATACTCAAGGCAGACATTCTTTACTAGTTAAGCTGAACTATTGTTTGGTTTCAAGAAGACTTCAGGGGATATTTTTGGCTAAAGGTTTAAAGATTATCTCAGGGCAATAGTTTAAAGGGTTCATCCAGCCTTCATGTCTCCAGAAAGTATAGATTCTGTGAGAATCTGAAATTCTATTGTGCATTTTCCCCCTTTTGGTCAGGATTCTTCTGTAGAATCTTTTATCAGAATGTTCAGTAATGGTAGCTGGGCACCATCCAGTTCTTCTAGTCTCAGGGCAAAGGAAGCAGTCATTCATGGAGGCAATTAGCCACACATACCATTTCCTCCTCCTATTCTTGACTCTCCTTTTTCCTCTGTTGCTCCAGGTTAATAGGGAACAATTGTTGTGCCTTGGAGGGCTGCTTGCAAGCTTTTAAGACCTAAGGCATTACACAAGAAACTAGGTGGTAGAACAGAAGGACTAAACATGTTATAAGGCCAATTAACTGGGATGTCCCAGGAAACCATGACCCTAAACTTCCAACCAAGGAACCGAATCGCATGTTGTACATAAGCAGCTTCAGCAGCTACTTTTTTTTTCATTGTTATAAATATCTGTCACAGTACTTTTGCCAGTTCAACTTTTTACAAGTGTACAAATTATTGATAGCAATTACAGTAATCAGCCATGCAACCCTACCCTTAATCAACGCGATTTTTCTATCACTGTGAACTGAAACTGAGTACTCCGTAAGCAATAACCCCCCACTTCTCCCTCCCTCCCACACCTGGTAACCACTAAGAAACTTTGGTCTCTCTACATTTGACTGTTCTTGTCTTTTTTTTATAAGTGAGATCATACAATATTTGTCCGTTTGTGATAGGTTTATTTTGCTCAGCATAATGTCTTCAGGCTCCATCCATGCTGTAGCATGTATCAAGACTTCATTTCTCTTACTGAGACTTCATTTCTCTTACTGGCTGAGTAGTATTCCATTGTATGTATGTGCCACATTTTGTTTATCCATTCATCTGATAAGGGGCATTTAGGTTGTTTCCACCTTTTGGCTATTGTGAATAGTGCTGCAGTGAACATTGGTGTGCAAGTTTCTGTTTGAGTCTCATTCGAAGTCATTTGGGTATATACCTAGGAGTGGAATTGCTGGGTCATATGGTAGTTCTATTTTTTGAGGAACTGGCACACTATTTCCACAATGGCTATACCATTTTGCATTCTACCAGCAATGGATAAGGGTTCCAGTTTCCCTACATCCTCGCCAACATTTGTTATTTTCTGGGTTTTTTTATTTTATTTTTTTGTCATAGTCATCCTTATGGGATTGAAATGGTATCTTATTTTGGTTTTGATTTGCATCTCTCTGATGACTAATGACTGGTTTTTGGAGCTGTAGCAATGCAGGGTCACTATAAGTTGAATCAGCTCGATGGTAATGGGTCAGGGTTTTTTTGTTGTTTTTTTTTGATGACTAATGACGTTGAGCATCTTTTCATGTGTTTGGTGGCCATTTGTATGTCATCTTTGGGAAACTTTGTGTTTTAAATGTAAGCAAAAATATCAGTTTCGTTTGTGCTTTCTATGATTTGTTCAAGAAATCTTCCTTTACAATATCAAAATTCTACTTTCTTCTAAAAGTCTTACTTCGTTGCTTTTCATATGTAGGTCTTTAATTCATCTGGCTAATTTTTGTGGATGAAATATAGTAGGAATTGAATATATTTTTCACAGCCTATTATCTCAGCAACAGTTATTAGTCATCCTTCTTCTCTTAGTTATATAATGCTGACTCTTGTGTACCAGGTGACTCCTGTATAAACTTGCATGTTTCATTCCTGTATTTAAGCTTGTGCATCTTTTCTTCCATTTGTCTCTCTAGACCAGTGCCACTGTTTTAATCACTGTTACTTTACTATACATTTTGCTGTATCTAGTAAAACAAATCTTCTCTCTTCCCCTGTTCTTCACCTTGATTCATTTTGGTTCTTTGTTCTTTATCTGTGTCTAGTCTGCTGTTTATCCTATTTAATTACTTCTGGTGACTATTTTGTTGGTAGAAATGCAATTCGGTTTTCAGATCTGTGTTTTGTTCAGAGGATTTTGTTCTTAAATTTTCAGGTCCTTTTTCTCATCATGCTGAACATGCTTACTTTTGTTTTATCTATTCTAACCCTGCTGTTATTTCTGATTATCACACATGGGAAATTGTTTCCTTATGTCATGATTTTTTTTTTTTATTGTGACCTCATCTTTAACTGTCTTTTAAACTTTTATTTGGAAATGATTTCAAATTTGCAGAAAAGTTACAAAAATAAAACTGGTACAAAAAACATCCATCTACCCTTTACTCAGATGTACCTTTTGTTATAACAGTTTACTTCATTTACTTTATCATTTGTGCTCTCACCATACATATAATTAAGTTACATATATTATGACCTTTATGAATGCTTCAGTGTTTTAACTGTCTTTTTGTTTTTCTTCATGAAAGCCCCTTGTGTTGGACTGTAGGAACATCTGTCCAAAGTGGATTTTATGTTTGTTCCTGCCAGGAGCCACAGGAGCATCACTGGCTTGGGACAAGTTTTTATTTTCTTGTCATAGAGGTCTTTTATGTGGGTAGTAGGAATTTGAGGTGCAGGCTGATCATTATAAATTCTCTGGAGAGGCAGTTTTTCCAGAGTGCTTCTGTCTCCATTCCAAACTAAGGGCAGAGACGACCAAGTTTTTATGCCATCTCCTTTGCCACTGAGTTGGTTTTTAGTTTTTGCTTTTCCTGGTCCACCCCTTGCGTGAGATATTAGCCATTTGAGGGTCCTGGGTTTGTGCAGGGTGAGCTAGGATTGGGGTCTGAATTCCAGATTCCTGTTTCATTTGGGCCCAAGGCCTAAATTTCTGACCTTCCATGAGTTTTAAAATCCAAGCCCCTTGGTTACTGAGACCACAGTCTACCAGCCTCCCAGCTGCAGCAGTTTCAGTAGTTATATGTATGATTTTTAGTTCTGTTTTCTGTCCTCTAGTAATTTGATGTGCATACATTTAAAAGAATGTCTTACGTAGTATCTCATAAGTGTTTGTAGCAGGACGATTTTATGGTTAACAAATTTTCCACATTGTCAGAATTGGAAGTCAAAATGCCAGCAACCCCTTTAAGTTGCAGCTGTAGTTTTATAGAGACTGACAATCTTGGAAAACATGATCTTTACCTAGTGTAATTATCTTTCAAAATTGGAGATGGCTGCTGTGCATAAACTAATTTTTATGGTAGTTAGTTTTAATATAAACTGATCCATTTTATTATTCAGAGGTAAGAACTTCCTTCCATGCTAATCTTAAAAGGGATCAAATAAATAGGACCCTTCTGTGCCAAGACACTTGTCAGATAGAGATTTAGATCGCCCGTATTACCTTGGAAGAGCGCAACCTTGGGAAATTTTGGGTCTGGCAGAGCTGAAACATCTTCCAGGTGGCTGTCTTTCAGCTTTCTCTAGGGGAGGGAAAAAGAAGAAATCTCTGTGCTCAGAACCTTTGATTAGCCTCATCTGACAGAACTGTGAACCATTGGCTGTTACCTGCTAACCAGAAAGCTCACTTTAGGAGTAATGGGGGACCTAGGAGCCAGAAGTGTTTGAATAAAATCCTTCCTTCTGGAAGGAAAAGCAAGAGTAAGGAAGGGCATGTTCTTCCCAACAAGCCATATAGTTTTTGGTCTGGTGGAAAGAGGCAGTAGAGAATGTAAACAACATTCACATTGGCTGTAAAATGTATTCTGGTATATTCACAGTTGTTTTCCCTTCCAATTTACACTGAGAAGAATATTATATATAATTATTTTAAGATTCATGAGCATGCAGGAGGGGCAACAGCAAGCCAATTAAAATTTAAATTTTGTAAAACTGCTTAAATACATAATCGAGAGTTTACTGCTATTAAACATTGGATCTACTTAAATGAAAGTCAGTATAAAAATGAGAATTTTGAGGAATAACTGGCCATTTCGTATAATGTTTTTTCTCAGCATTGTATTTTATTGTCTTACAGATTACCAAGAGAAATATCAAGAGTTACTTGAAAGAGAAGACTTTTTTCCAGATTACGAGGAAAATGGAACAGATTTATCGGGAGCTGGTGATCCGTAAGTTATCTTTAGCTACTAACTTTCTTTGTGAAATTTCTCTGTCGACATTTCTAGATGGAGTTCGGAATAGAAAAAAGGAGGTGATGGGAAAGAATGTGCATTTTGCTTTCATGGTGTTATACATAAATGCGCTGCTGTTGAGTCGATTCTGACTCATAATGACCCTATAGGATGGAGTAGAACTGCCATATAGGGTTTCCAAGGAGTGGTTTTTGGATTTGAACTGCTGACCTATTGGTTAACAGCCTTAATGCTTAACCACTGCACCACCAGGGCTCCTGGTGGTATACATGATGGGTACTTATTTATCAGAAATTTTCAGAAAATCGTTAGAAAATTCACACAGAAACTAAGATTCTGAAAATATATATATGTATAGTTGAGGGGGAGAAAACTTAAAATGTGACATATTTAAGCTTTTTTTTAAATTTAAATACATCCTATCATTATACCTAAGTAGCTCTAAATTTACTGTAAGATCTTGGGCAAGTTCTCTGCCTGTTTCTCAATCTATAAAATGAAAATAGTATGACATTAACAACTGAAGTTTTATAAGAACTAAATGATTAATACATAAAAAACACTTGAAGCAGCCTTCTGGCCCATAGTAAAATTGCTCAAATTTTAACTCTTAAGGATAAATTAAAATTTAAAAAGATACAGATTACTTACTATATAAAAATGTTTGGACTGATAGGAAGATGTACATTATAGTCCTGCTGTCATATCTCAATTTCTTTACCTGACATTCTTTGTAGTAAAACTTTTAATATATTACTCATTCTCCATCAGATTGCACTATATTTTGCCATAGAAGGACCAGTACTTTTGAGGTTTGGTCCTAGCTGTGTTAACAAATGCATGAATTTGGGCAAGCTACTTATGTTCTCTTCCTGAGTAGGAGTTTTTCTTACATCTCATTTCTCATGTGTGTTGTAGGGTTTTGTTTTATTTTTTTAAGTGAACCACCTCTGTTCTCTTTGTATCTAGTGATATTTAATTATTGTCTAATTTGAGATCTAGTAATGTTGCTGTCTTTTTATATACTAGTTTAATAATTTAAAAAAAAAAAAAAAAAAAACAGGGAAATAAGAACCCAGGCAGGAGTAGCAAGTAGCTGGGTGTATTACTGGAAGTAAAGTTGTTCTCGGCATGAACTTCAGGTTATCTTCTAAAGTTGTGCTGGGTAAGCATCATATTCTCTTGCCCTAATGAACTCATGGCTGTTTCAGCATACTGCCTAATACTGGAAAAGGGGGAAGGATAGAAGGAAAAAGACCCATCAGCAATTGGCAGAATTGGCAAGATAGTTTTGTCACCCTTGTAGGTGGAAGAGGATATTGGTGGGAAGGTGTAAAACAGCATCATGTTATGGAGAAAAGTGTAGAAAAGGTGAAAGATTTAGAGTCAAATTCTGGATTTACCACTTACTTACACAGGTATTACGTTATTTAACCTCCCAAAAGTCTCACTTTCTTCAGCTCTAAAGTGAAGATGATAGTAGTACCTATCTTCTTAAGCTGGTTATAAGAATTCAGTAAGAAGTATATATTAAACCCTTGATTGGCACTTTAAACATACCCTCCACCTCTGCCCCCACACACACACTCAACCCTGGAAAGCTTTGCTTTCTACTGTTTTTAAACTACCTAATAGTTGAAAAAAACCTGGGATAGATGATCTCAAAAGTAGCTTCCTGTTATGCAAATCTCATTGCAGGAATCACCTAGTTTGATTTCTGATTTCAAGTAGACCTAAAATAATCATCATTAGAAGTAAATGGCACACCTGAAATTGTTATAATTTTAGTATAATTATTTATTGATAAGGTAAATTTATGAGTTTATTAACAATCTTGACCTTTGATTTAACTTTTAGATTAGGTGATAGAATTTAATATGTACATCTAAAAGTATAGCAGAATCTTGACTTCAAACACAAGGGACTCAGAATCCAGTTGTAAAATTCAACTCTTCAGATTAAGCATTTTGTTGTCTGAGGATTAACACCTGTGTAACTTTTAAATAGCTGGTCCCTTGCGTTCTATTATAACTCATTCTAGAGAAGTTATGTCACATACATTACTTTTTGTGGCTTAGCATCTTCATTTTCTGAATTGAACAACATTAAACTTATAACTCATCTTTGCATCTTTTGCAGATACTTGGATGATATTGATGATGAGATGGACCCAGAAATAGAAGAAGCTTATGAAAAGTTTTGTTTAGAATCAGAGCGTAAGCGAAAACAGTAAAGTTGAATTTCAGCATTCAGTTTTATAAAGCAGTTTAGGTATAATCTAGCAGAACCCAGGAAAGCAAGTAAATGCGTCACACTTATACCAAATTAAGGATTTTGAGTTATGTTATTAATGTATGCAACTTTAATTTTAACACTATCTGCCAAAATAAACGTTATTCCCTATAACTTAAAATGTGTATATATATATAATAGTTTATTATGTACAGTTAATTCCACTGTTTTGGCTGCAATAAAATCCATTTTGAAATAAATGAAATGTTGAAAGTAAATTTTGCTAGATGGTTAGAAGCTTATCCTTTAAATCCTACTTTTCTTGGGGAACAAGTCTTAGCCTGGAAATCTGTATGACTGCAAAAATGTAGCATCCTTTTTTAGATAAATGAGTATTGGAGCTTTCATTTTAGTTTGATAGTGTCTCAGTGAGATTTCAAATATGAATCACAGTCATGAAAATCCTTAGCACTAAAGGCTCGGACTATAACATTAACAACTAATGTTACATATGCAGATACTATTTGATACAAAGGGCTTTTAAAATGTTATTAAAAGAAAGACTTCCAGAACTCCCAGCAAAACAACCACGACTTCACTGAGGATTTACTCCAATTCTAGAATTGTTCTTTCAGTTACTTTTATGCCTTTAACATTTTTTTCACCTTACTAACTTCATTATCCTAAGGCCTAAAACATGATTCTGCTTTATTTATAAGGGTTTCTCATTTTTATTTTGTAGCATGAGTTGCATTGACTTTTTTACTAGAGAATTTTACTAGATCTTTGTCACTCAAGTTTTCATCTGCTTTATAATTGATACACCTTGAGGATCACTTTTCTAATACTTTTACTACAATGTGGTACCACCCCGCCCTATTTAAGTAATATTTTTACCTAATGTCAAAAATCTTTTTCCAACTAACTAAAAGTAGAACTTAATGTAAAAAAGGACTGCTTGTAAATATGCATGTAAATAGTTCTGTTAACAATCCACTGTTCTATATTTGGTACATCTGTGTATGTTAATACAGTTAGCTTTCTTCCTTTTCTGCTTGTTTGTCCAGTCTGAATTAAAATTAGACTTTAAATAAAATTTAAATAGTTTTGTTTCCTCTGAGTGTTTGGATTAGTACACTGATATTTTAAAGAATTTGCTGTTGAACTTTTTTACGTAACACACAGTAAAACTACCTGGAGGCCTGAAATCGGAGAAACCATACTATGATAGAATACATTCTATTCAATGTCTATTAAGTAAGAGTTCAGTTCAACAAGTCTGTATGGAAAAATGAGGGAATCCAGATGTTTTAATGTTTTATATTATCGTAATAGGGAAGTATGTATGTTGTTGGGGTTTTTGGAAATTGCTGTATTCAGAATCCTTTTTTTTTTCCCCAAAAATGGCTCCTGTAATATGGTGTCTGTTACCATAATCGTGTCTATTACCATAATCCACAATTCTCTAAAGATAGTGATCACTGTAAATCTTTGGCATGGAGGGTGGAGGGAAGGGGCAGCGCACATTAGACCAGGGACCAAGGAATGCACACTGTACATACTTAAAACTTCTAGCATTTGCTCTGTGAATGGCCACCCAGTTTTTGTGTGTTAGTTCATTGTCTCCAACTACTACTATACTCACAATAGCCACTAACAGGATCAATATATGTTCTAGTTACTAGTCTGCTCAAAAAACTACCCAACCTTAGTGTTTTAAAACTAACGACCATTTGATTATCCTCATGGATTCTGTGGTTCAGGAATTTGGACAGGTCACAACAGAAGTGTTGAAGCCAGAATGAGAGCCAGTGCTGAGATGACTTGAAGCCAGGACTTGACCAGGACTGTTGATGAAAACCACCTACATGTGGCCTCTCCACGTGGCTTGGACTTCCCACAGCATAGTAACTGGATTCTGAGGGGGAACATTCCAAAAGAATAAGGAAGAAGCTGCATTCAGAAGTTATTCAGCATTTCTTCTACAGTCTCTTGGTTCTAAGTGAGTCACTAAAGCCATATCAGGTTCAAGGGGAAGGGACATAGGACCTCCCCCCCCGTTTATGAGAGGCCATCAAGGAGCCATGGTGTGTGTCAGTAAATGGGTATTAGGATCTATTGTAGGAATTTGAGCTTTGGTTGATGTCTTAGTCTGGGTTCTCTAGAGAAGTAAAACCAGTGAAGCATGTATACGTACAGAGTTATCTCAAAAAAAGTGCTCTTGTGAATGTAGAAGCTGGCAAATCCCAAGTCCATGGATCAGGCATCAAGCTGGAGACTTCACCTGACTGATGTAGCTGCAGGGGCTGAGGAACCCAAAATCAGCAGGTAAGACCGCAGGCTGCTAGCTCACATGCTGTGGAAGCTGACTAATTTCAAGATTGGCAGGCAATACTGCAGGTTGCTGGCTCAAGTTCCAAGAACTGGAGGTAAGATAATGATGAGCTGGATGCAGTTTCCAGAGTGAGTAAAAGCCACAGAGCTTTGCCAAAACATATATATTGGATGCAGGCCACACCCCTGAGGAAACTCCCCTTACAACTGATTGATCACATCATGGAGGTGATTATATTATATCACAAAATGGAGGGTAATTACATCATTACATAACTGCCAAACCATTGAGACTCATGGCTCAGCTAGTTGGGTAATTTTGGAGGGTCTAAGTCCCTGGGTCGCTGAGTTGAAATCTGTGCAGTTTGTGCTCATCTACCAACCTAAAGGTTGTTAGTTCAAACCTACCCAGTGGTGCCACAGAAAAAAGGCTTGGTAATCTGCTTCTGTAAGGATTATAGCCAAGAAAAGTCTATGGAGCAATTCTAAAACACATCTGTAACAAATGGAATTGCCGTAAGTCAGAATGAACTTTATGGCAATGGGTTTGGTTTTTTTAGTTCCTAAAACACCAGAGGTTTGCTCCAGATTGGGTATTCGCAGAAAGCTGGGGCAATTTTATGATTCGGTATGCCAATAAATCTTACCTATACGGAGGCTAGATGAGAAAGAAAAAAGCTGTAATTGTTTTGTTTTAAAGTGTCACTCAGTGAGAAAGGAGACTATTTGGTATTTTGTGGGTTACACAATGACCTTGTCTTAAGTGAATATTCTATCATGTCCAGCTTCAGATCAATTCCCAGATGTCAGGGAATTGTTAACATTTCCTGCCTATCCAGTTTAGATTCCATGATCCATTGTTTGTGTCACTCACACATGAAAGAATAAAACCTGTCCCAAGACTGAAATCAGCTCAGACTGAAACAGAAAAAAGCCTCACGGTTAATCAGGCTGGGAGGATAGATAACTCGAGCCACAAAGTTAACAGGAAATATTGTTTGTCCCAACGTCATAGAGCAGCTGTAAAATGCCACTATCACCCCTCCTTGTGTGACCACTGCTTTCTTATCAATGATGCCCCCAGACCTGCTTTGCTGATGGGTTTTTTTCCTTCCGTCCTCCCTTTTCCAGTATGAAGCAATGTGTTGAAACAGCCATGAGTTCATTAGGGTAAGAGAATATGATGCTTACCTAGCACAACTTTTAGAAGTTAACCTAAAGTTCATGCCAACAACAACTTACACTTCCAGTGATATACCCAGCAGGGCTGAACCTTCCTACTCCTGCCTGGGTCCTTATTTCTCTGTAATTTTTAAAATTATTTAACTAGCATGTAAAAAGTACAGCAACATTACTAGATCTCTAACTAACCAATAATTAAATATCACTAGATAATGAGTTGAAACCGACTCTATGGCAATGGGTTTGGTTTTGGTTTTAGATACAAAGAGAATAGAGGTGGTTCATTTAAAAACAAAACTACAACACACATAAGAGATGGGATATAAGAAAAACTGAAATTACTAAACCACCCTTGCCTCGTGTCAGCACCCAACCCCTAGTTAATCCCTGCTTCTCCCAATCCCACCTCACATGTAACCAATCCAGACTTGATCTCTGCTTCCCTCAGAGCTTCCTCAGAATCCTTCATCAAGAACCCAAACCTTACCAAAAACGCTACCTTTGTAGACAGGTCTTCATAGTTCCTCTGGAGTGTGCTCCCTTGATTGCAGTGAAAAATCTGATTTTGCTAGACTACAGGCTTGAGCTTGGTGTTCTTTGGCCGACTGAGTTTAACAAACAAAAACCAAACCTGTTGCCGTTAAATCGATTCTGACTCATAGTGACCCTATAGGACAGAGTAGAACTGCCCCATAGGGTTTCCAAGGAGCGGCTGGTGGATTTTAACTGCTGACCTCTTGGTTAGCTAGCAGATGTAAATAATTTAAGCTTGTATATGCTACTGCCCTATTGTGTCATTCTAGCAAAACACCAAGTTTGGGTGAGCCTAACACTCTGCACCCATGCAGCTGGAGATCGTGTTGTCTGGCAAGTTTGTACCACTGAAGTTATGGTCACTACCTTCAGTTGGGCTGTCTGCACTGCCAACAATCTTACTGTATTTCTCTCTTCGATCTCTTTTTTAACTATTTCGAACCCTCTCTAGTCAACTTCCCCTTCATCCCCTAACTGATGCTTCACAGGAAAAAAAAAAAGCCACAAGACAAATGTACACCAATGTGTCTATTCACATCATTCCTCCTCTTCTACAACAGGAGTATTCACCCTCCTATTGCTGTTGTTGTTAGATGCCGTCGCACACAGCGACCCTGTGTACAACAGAATGAAACACTGCCTGATCCTGCACCATCCTCACAATCGTTGCTATGTTTGAACCCATTACTGCAGCCACTGTGTAAATCCATCTTGTTGAGGGTCTTCCTCTTTTTCACTGACCCTCTACCAGAGCCCTGGTGGCACAGTGGTTAAACCTTGGCTGCTAACCAAAATGTCCACAGTTTGAGAAAAGGTCCACAGGAGAAAGAGGCGGCAGTCTGCATTTTTTTCCTCCCATTTGGCTCTGTGCACCAGCTACTGAACATGCCATTCCTCTCATCAAAAGAAATCTGGCCTTCACATTTTGTTAAAACTACAGTCCTATCTCTGCTTCCTAGCTACTCTATTCAAGTGTTGATTCATTTTTTTCCATTTCTTCACCTCCTATATGCCCTTCATATCCACTATGACTTCTGCCCCCTTATATATCCAATGGCCCTCATGAGTCACCAATGACCTCCAAGTCACCAATTCCTTTAGACACTTTTCATTCTTCAGTTTGTCCTTTGGGCAATATCTGACACTGTCAAGTGACACCAAAACTGAAAACCTCTAGGTATCTAGGACACAATAGCTTGATTTCTACCTTTATACTTTTCTCCTGGACACTTTTGCTGGCTTTTCCTTTACCTAATCTATTAAGTATTGGTGTTCGTTAAAGCTCAGTGCTGTGCATTCTTCTTTTCTCAATCACAATATCCTTAGACTATTTCCTTATCTCCCATAGCTTCAGTTAGCAGCTATCAGCCACTGACCTCCAGCTTTGTTTCTGTCTTGATTCCAGACCTTTGCTAACTTGTCATTTCCACCTGGTGGACTCACTAAATTTAAGTATGTTATCCCTAAATTTGCTCTTCCATCCCCTGCTTATTGATGGTGCTGCCACCTATCCACTTGCCCAAACCAGAAACCCTGGAATTGTTTTTGACTCCTACGTCTCTTAACCCCAGTGTACAATCATCACCAGGACTATAGACTTGGAGCTATGCTCTCCATCCTCACTGCAGTCCCTAGCCTGAGCTGCCATCACCTGTCCTGTTGCTTTTGCAAGCGCTTTCTACTGGGGTTCCCCCTATCTGCTCTTGCACCCTACAATCTATTCACCATTCAACAGCTCCAGGAATCTTTCTGAAGTACAAATAGTATCACAACACCCCCATACAGTAGACAGAATTTCTTTCTATACAGGAGGTTCTTAGACATAGAAGTGAAGGTGGGACAGCATCTAAGGACTGTATAAATACAGACTGATGTTACAGATCAATGAAAACATAGTTGCCAAAATAAGAGTAAATGGGCACATCAGCTCAGGGGCAAGAACAAGAAGACAGGAGGGCACAGGAAAGCTGGTAATGGGGAACCCAAGGTCACAAAGGGGAGAGTGTTGACATGTGGGATTGGCAACCAATGTCACAAAACAATGTGTATTATTTAATGAGAAACTAATTTGCTCTGTAAACCACCTAAAGTACAAAAAAAAAAGGTTGTCGAGAATGCCTTCATTTATACATAAAATTGAGATCAATTCATATATCAGAGATTTTTTTTTTTTAATAAAGGTGACTTTAAAGAGTTAGATTTCTCCCCATCACTTGGTGCTGCCACCTTTGGTTAAAGCTCTTGTAATAGTTGCCCTTTGCTCTTAAGATAAAGCCCATAATTCATAAATCGATCATGACCCGGCGCCTGCCTACCTCCATAGCCCCATTTCAGGCCTCGCTCACCTCCCTAATCATGCTTAAACCACATTCACTTTCTTTCAAACCTATTCTGGGGCAAGATCTTTCTCTTGGGCCTCAGGACTGTTTCCTCTGCTTGAAACATTTTTTCCTCTATTTTACCCGGCTTATCCTTTGGATTTCAACAGCTGGGTTAGGTCTGCCTTCTATGTGCTCTCACAGCCCCTTTGTATTTTATCTTAAGAGACGATTACCATGATCAAATGTTTACTCGTTTCTTTGCAATTAGTCTCCAGCCCCCAAGGAACTGAGCCTGTTCTCTGCTTTATGCACAGTATGCCTAGCACATAATAGGCTCTTCACAAATACTTGTAAATGGCAATAAATACAGCAGACATGTCTTACTTGCTATTTAAAAAAAAGAAAAGATGTAAATACATAGTTAAAGACATATTTTCTGATACCAAATAGGGACAAGAAGAGGTCTCTATCTATGGCCAAGGTTTTTTTTTTTTTTTTTTAACAACCTTATTGGTGTATAATTGTTTAGATTTTTCAAACAATCAAACATCGCTCCACTAAAATTTTACCACCTTTGTGTTTAGTTCTTGGCCAGAAAGCTAGAGCATCGGGAAGCTGGTCCCAAACAGCTTTACCACAACCAGAGAGAACCCCTTCCAGTGAGATACCGGAAGTAAGGACCGAGGAGGAACAGACGAACCCCCTAACTCGGAACGCACAGCCTTCTCTCTAAAGGCTGGCCCGAGACCCTCCCCCTCTTCTCCTTTCCGGTCCCCTCCAGTCCCTTGCTTCCGGCCCGCCCATCCCAGAGAGTGCGACGGGGCGTGGCCTCGGGCCGGGGCGGAAGGCGAGGGCGGGGCGGGACTTCCGATCTCCTTCTTCCGGCGAGGTAAAGCCGCTTCCCGAGAGGGCGGGAAGACTTGAACGGCTTCTTCGCGGTCTGTGTTTACTCTGTCGGGTTAGAGCTGGCGCTGCCTCTGCTTTCCAGCCGTCGAGTCTTGGCAGACGTCTCGGCCACAGCACCCTTCCTGTGGCCTTCTCTACGGTTGTGATTGTTTTCTCGTTGTTGGTAATTTGTCAGATTCATCGAGAAACATCACTTGAGAAGCAGTCGTGGGCGGGCACAGAAGCTACGGCCTCCAGCGTTTTGGCAAATTGAACACAGGTGCCGTTGATTGGCCTCATTTTCACAACTTTTCAGCTCAGAATTGCTGTGAGTCCAAGGAGTTTTGTCGTTGATTTCATGAGGCTTTTTCTGTAACTAACGCATTTTGAAAAATGGGCTTCCCATTGTAATCGAGAACTTGAGGCTTTTCGATCGTTAAACACACTCTGACATAATGTGCTGAGTGATGAGAATGCAAATAGGAAGAAATCAGTAGGGATGAAGTTGGAAATATAGGTTGGAGCCCTATTATGATTTCTTGTGATATGCTAGGAACTTGAGATACGTTGTATGCTGTGATGTAAAGCAGTAGATGTTGTCTGGGTTTTGGAAAGTTAGCTGTGACAGCGGTACTAGACATGGCTTGGAGAGGGAAGAAATTGGAAAAGGTTCTAGACCGTTGCAGGAGATGAGGGGAGAGTCGATGGCCTGAAAGGGGAAAAGAGCCAGGTTCAAGAGAAAGACTTCCAGAGGTAAAATCAACAGGATTTGTTAAACAGGGGCTTGAAGGAGGTTACGGGGATGTGAAGAGAGGCAAAGAGAGCAATCAAATATTGCTAACATTGGCTACTAACATTGAGGTGCCATTAACTCAAATCGCAAATTCAGGAGGTGCGGGGATTTTAAAATTCACGTATTCTTTCGTCATTCAGTGAATATTTATTGTGCCCTTATTATTTACCAAGGAGTCCCTGGGTGGTGCAAACAGTTAATGCACTTGCTGCTAATTGAAGAGTTAGTGGTTCGAGTTCACCCAGAGACACCTGGGAAGAAAGGCCTGGCGATCTACTTGGAAAAAGTCAGCCATTGAAAACTCTATGGAACACATTTCTACTCGGACACATGGGGTTGCCATGAGTCGGAGTCAGGCTACATGGCAAGTGGTGATGGTTTTTTTAATTATTTACCAAATGCTGTTTTAGATGCCAGGGATATAACTGAATAAGACAGATAAGGTTCCTACTCTGGTAGAATTTATATCCTAGTGGGAGAAGAAAAAAGCAAGTAAATAAACAGAATCAGTTTGGATAGTGATGAATGTTACGAAGAAAAAAGAAAGAATGGGATAAAAAGTGACTGGATTGAACACAATATTAACCAAGTTAGGTCAGGCCTTTGAGGAAATGACATTTGTACTGAGACATTAATGACGACAAAGAGCTACCTATGTGATTAGCCTGGGTAAGGACATGCTAGGCACAACAGCATAAAAATCCTGAGATGCAAAAGAACTTGTTTAAAAACCAGTAAAAAGGCCAATATGACCGAACTGTCCTGAACCAAGGGGAAAGAATTAGGAGATGACATTTGGGGAGGTAGGTGGGGCCAGAATGTGTGGGCTTTGTAGGCCATGGTTAAGCATCTGGGCTTTTTCTAAGTTCAAATGGATGCTATTGGTGGGTTTTAAGCCCAGGGGTGATCAGATTTTTATTTTAAAAGATCCCTCTGGCTACTGAATGGGGACTGGACTTGAAGGAGGTAAGAGTTAAAGAGTATTTAGGAGGTATTATAGAAGTTCCCTTTTTTTTTCCATCTTAATTCTTTTTTTTTTTTTTTTAAAGACATTCTCTTTTGATGGGAGTGATTAAGTTCCATTTTAGTCATGTTGAGTTGCTGTATCTGGGACAGGCACATGGAGAGAGGTATAATAGACAGCTGGAAGCTTTGGAGAGAGGTCAGGTAGATTTGGAAGTTCTCTAGAGAAAGAAAATAATTAAAGTTATAAACCTGTTACCATTGAGCATATTCCAACTCATTGCGACCCTATAGGACAGACGAGAACTGTCCCACAGAGTTTCCAGGGAGCAACTGCTAGATTTGAACTGCTGACCTTTTGGTTAGCAGGCAAACGCTTAACCACTGTGCCACCAGGACCCCCCAATTAAATTTGTGAGTATAGATGAAATCTCAAGACAGACCGTATGGTTTCATATTTACTTGTATTCTACAAAAGACTATAGGCTATACTAAATGTTGTTGTTACCTGCCCTTGAGTCGACTCCAACCTTATGTACAGTAGAACAAAATGCTGCCCATTCTGGCATCATCCTCACAATCACCAACATGTTCAAGTCCATGACTGCATCCGTTGTGCCACTCCATCTCACTGAGGGTCTCCTATACCCTCACTGGCCCTCTACTTTACCAAACACTATGTCATCCTCTAGCAATTGATCCCTCCTGGTGGCATGTCCAAAGCAAGTGAATCGGATAGTGTTCTTTTGTGATCCATAAGGTTTTCATTGGCTAATTTTTAGAAGTAGATTGCCAGACCTTTCTTAAGAGTCTCTGTTGGTCTGGAAGCTCCATTGAAATTTGTCCACTATGGTTGACCTTGCTGGTATTTGAAATACTGGTGCCATAGTGTCTTAGTCATCTAGTGCTACTATAATAGAAATACCACAAGCGGATGGCTTTAACAAACAGAAATTTATTCTCACAATCCAGGAGGCTAGAAGTCTGAATTCAGGGTGCCAGTTCCAGGGGAAGGCTTTCTCTGTCAGCTCTGGGGTAAGGTCGTTGTCACCAATCTTCCTCTAGTCTAGGAGCTTCTCTGTGCAGGAACCCCGGGTCCAGTGAACGTGCTCTGCTCCCAGCACTGCTTTCTTGATGGTATGAGGTCCCAATGTCTCTCTGCTCCCTTCTCTCTTTTGTATCTTAATTAAGAGATCAATTTAAGACACAACCTAATCTTGTAGATTGAGTGGTGTCTCATTAACATAACTGCTCTAATCCTGCCTCATTAACATCATAGAAGTAGGATTTACAACCCATAGGAAAATCACATCAGATGGGAAAATGGTGGACAATCACACAATACTGGGAATTACGGCCTAGCCAAGGCGACACATATTTTTGGAGGACACAATTCAATCCGTTCCATCCTTTGGCCCCCAGAAATTCATGTCCTTACCACATGTAAAACACATTCACCCCATCACATCATAGCAAAAGTCTTAAATCAACTCCAAGTTCAAAATCCAAAAATTCTCTTCATCTGTGAAATATCTAGAATACAAGTTATCTGCTTCCAAAGTGCTATGATGGAACTGGCACAAGCTAGACATTTCCATTATAAATGGGAGAAATTGGAGGGAAGGATGGGATAACAGGCACCAAGCAAGACAGCAGAACGTATTACATTAGCTCTCAAGGCTTGAAAATAGCCCTCTATTCTCTGAGACCATTTAGGCAAAATGGCCCTACCCTCCAGACTCTGGGTGTTGGCCACACTCCCCCAATTCTGGGCTTTGGCCCCTTGGCCCTGGGCTTCAGCTGCACCTTCCAGGCCCACTGCAATGGTAACTCTGCTCCCTCAGCTTTGGGCAGCCCCATTTCTTAGTCCATCTGAGTGTTGACCCTCCCCCTTTGGCCCCAGCAGACCCCATTCTTCTGCCCCTTGAGCATGGCAGCCCTGCCCCCTCGGCTTTGGGCAGCGGATCTGGCCCCATCCTGCTGGCACTTATGAATGGCAGCCTCACACTCCAGAACCAAGTTGTTGAAGATCTAACTCTTTGAAACCTAGGAGGCTGTGGCCCCACTCTTTGAAGCCCCAGAGGCCACGGCTCCACCCTTTGAGACTCCTGAGGTTGTGGCCCTACTGTTTGAGACTGAGGGAACTGTGCTTCCTGTGTTCCTTATCTCTTCAGCTTCTGCTTCCTGGTTGCTTGGCCTCTCAGCCCCTCGAGCCTTACTGCCCACGTCTGCCCTGCTGGGGCAAGTGTTCCAAAGCTCTAAAGAGCTCTACCGATAAATGCCTGGAGGCACCCCACTCCGCCACTAAACTTCAGCTGAAAGGCACTCAGCTCTCTTGCTCCGTGGGTCAGCAAGCCTAGTTCCACCAATAAGTACTCAGAGACACCCCACTCTGCCAGGAAGCCTCCTGCCAAAGGTACTCAGCTGTCTCACTCCGTGGGTTGGCTCCAGTGCTGTCTTGCTGTGGTCTCTTGGTTCTCCTGCTGCTACTTCCCACCATCTGAGCCATCTCCAGTATAACAGCTCTCTTCACTTCTTTCTGAGTCCTCACACCGAAATTGTCTTTGACATCCATAATTCCACCAACAATCCCTTCAAGGCAATCTAGGCTTTTACTGTTAGGCACTTTAAAACTCTTCCAGCCTTTATCCATTCACAGTTTCAGAACTGCTTCCCCATTTTAGGTATCTGTTAGAGCAGCACCCCGTTCTCAGTACCAAATTAAGTAGTGCCAGAAGCAGAGTGAGTCTTTTGGACCCCAGAGTCTCTGCGCGGAGAAGCTCCTAGACCAAGGGAAGATTGATGACAAGGACCTTCCTTCAGAGCTGACGGAGAGAGAAAGCCTTCGCCTGGAGCTGGCGCCCTGAATTCAGACTTCTACCTCTTAGACTGTGAGAGAATGAACTTCTGTTTGTTAAAGCCATCCACTTGTGGTATTTCTGTTATAGCAGCGCTAGATAAGTAAGACATATACTTCCAGCATCATACCAACATGCAAGCCACCACAATGTGATAAACTGCCAGGTGGTGGTGGGTATCAAATGTAGCTAGATTACATACATTGAAAGGGTAGGATAGGAAAAAACAAGGGTAGGGTGTAGGTGTAAATGTTGCAATAGAGAAGAACATAGTAAGTAAGAAGAGACGAAATGAGGACTAAGGTCAGGTCTTGCAGAATCTTTGATTTAAGAGAGTGATGAAGAAGAGGAATGATTAAAATAAAAACAGATGTAGGGAGAAAAACCATGGTAACAATGTTTAAAAAAAAAAAGGCAGACAGAAGGTTTGATAAGGAGAGGGTATACAACACTGTCACACCAGGTTTCGTAGGATAAAGACTGAAGTTTAGAAAGACTTGGGTGACCAGTGTGAGACAACTTCAGTTAGAGAGGTGGGGGAGGAAGCCAGATTGCAGTAGATTGAGGATTGAAGGGTGAGAAGGTAGGCAATGAGCAGGTGCTACACTTGAGAAAATTTTGGGGAGGAAATAGGGATGAACTGGGGAAAGTGGTATCTATGGAAAGTTATTTTTTTCTGACAGGTGAGACTTGGTCACATTAATAGTGGAAAGGGAGTAATATCCTAGAAGGGCGTGGGATTAGTTTTAGAAAGGGATAGAAACATCTCATAGAATTTATTGTGCAATATTCACAGTGCTAGGCTAGACACTGTCATATGTGTTGTCTCATTTAATCCTCTGAACAATCCTAGTACTATCCCCATTTTACAAATGAGGGAGGAAAGAAGCTGTAAAACCTGCCTAAGACATAGCTAGTAAATGGTGAAGTGTGGATGAAACCTGAATCTCTAATTCCCCTTCTGTCCCACCTTTGTGGAGAGCGTGGGTGGGGATACAGTCATTTGAGAAGTGAAATGAGGAATCTACGACACTTGGAGATTTTAACTTGCTCAGTGGTGACGTGGAACTACTTCCTTAATGCCAGACGGGGCTAGAATCCAGATATTTGGATTTCTTTTTCAGTGTTCCTTTTCCCTTAGGCTGAACGGGTTCTTTCGGCTATTGCATTCTACAGCAAAGTTTCTATTCCCAAATGTCATGAAGAAAAAGACTAAACACTGAAGCACTAGTTTCTAATTACGTATCTTTAGATATAACTTATGAAAATTGAGACTCACAAAAACTTACCTTTTACTTTCAGAAGATATTACACTGTCAGAAAAGAGCAAGTAATTTTTATAAATGATATGCAGCATTCTTATTGCAAGGATGGAATTTGCTTGATATTTGAAATGAGATACAGCATATAATTTACAGAAATTGAACTTCAGGAGAAGTAAGCTACTAAAATTATAAAGGCTGTTAAAACTTGGTGGGTTAGCTTCTCCCCGTAGATTATCTTCTCTCATTGGAGTAAAGCCCTAGGGGCTAATTAAGGCATTCTGTTAAGGATATTAAGTTCCGATCCTTTAAGTATAATAAGATATCACTTTTCGTCCAACAGAAGTGCAGTGCCAGTGTGTTTTGGCTATGCTCTTATTTTGGTAGAACTTTTGTACATTAAGAGGATTGTTTGTGCTCTTGTTTTCCTAGCTCATTTAGTCTTTGTCTTGGAAAGACATCTTATCTGTAGTCATAGTAATGGTGGCCGAAGTTCGAATGGTACTTTATGAAGATGACTCCGTGCAAGTACAATATGTTGATGGTTCCAAATTGCAGCTTTCTCCCTGTGGTTCTGAATTTTTATTTGAAAAGGCACCTCCTGTTTCAGCACATCCTTTAGAGCAACCAGAAAGAATTCGTCAAAGGACGCAGTTTGTTATTAGCACTTACCGAGTAAGTAAAGATGACACAAAAACTTCTCTCTTTAATATTAAAATACTGTTGACGTGGGCCAGAATATAAAAAGTAATTAGTATTCTGGATTACGATAATTTAAGATTGATTTTCAAATCATCTTACATTTCATAAAGTTACAGTTTACATTTCTTTTTGTAGGAGCAACTACAACGAGCCCTAGATTTTCGAAATTCTTCTGCCACTTTCCCTTTTCTTTCTGAAAGTATCATAGCTTCTGAAAGAAAAAAGGTAAGTTTTCTGTAAGCCTCATTTTCATAATATTTGAAGATAAGTAATTAGAAACAGGTGCCTCAATGTTTCTTCATGACCCTTGGGAATAGAAACTTTGCTGTAGAATGCATAGGCCTGTATATATTTCACCAGGCAACAGTGTTTTGATATTTTGTATATTGATTGAGAACACAGAAGTTACATAGTTCATCTCTTTACCTTTCTTTGTAGCTATCTTAGTCTGGGTTCTCTAGAGAAGCAAAACCAGTAAAGCATATAAATATGTATATAGAGAGATTTATATCAAGGAAACAGCTCATAAGATTGTAGAGGCTGGAACGTCCCAAGTCTGTGGATCAGGATAGAGGCTTCTCCCAGTTCACATAGCAGTAGGGGCTGGCGAACCCAAGATTGGCAGGTCGGAGAGCAGGGCTCTTGTTCACAGGCTATGAAGATTGACGAATCCCAAGGTTGGCAGGCAAGACTGCAAGGCTTCTTCTGATTCACATAGCTGCAGGGGCTGGTGAACCCAAGATTGGCAGGTCGGAGGGCAGGGCTTCTGCTCACAGGCTGTGAAGATCAGCAAATCCCAAGATCACCTGATATCTCAAGTCCCGAGAACCAGAGGTCAGATAAACAGGAGGCAGCCACAGGATCCAGAGCAGCAAAAAGCCAGAACATCTGCTTATCGGATGCAGGCCACACGCCCAAGGAAAAACTCCATTTCAACTGATTGACTACTCACAGCAGATCCCATCATGGGAGTGATTACATATAAACACTGAGAATCATGGCCCAGCCAAGCTGACACACAATCTTAACCATCACAGTAGCCAAGGATTATATTCAGAATTTTTCAGATTGGTGACTTTTTCATTTTCAGAGGTCTCAAAATTAAGAAATTATGAGACTGTCTTCAGTAGCTTATGTGTAGTTATTTTTTAGTGTATAGTAGTTGTGTAATTACTTATAGTATAAAAATTTTATTTTGCTTACATTTTATTTTGAACTATTAGGGGTAATAATAATAGCTGCCATTTATTGAGGGTTTATCATGTACCAAGAACCAGGAATAATATTAAACATATTTAATAACACCCATATGACCTGGTATCTGCTGATCAAAATGGATACCCTACCAGAACAGGTACATTGGCTAAATATCAGCCTCATTTTACAGGTGTGGAAACTAAGTCTTAGAGAGTTTAATGTAATTTGTCCATGGACAGTTTTCTAAGTGACAAAAGATTTGAACCCAGTCTGTCTGACTCCGAAGACTGTCTTTCAACCACTTTCTGCTACCTTTTTTTGCTGTTGTGATGCCTATTGAGGAATTTTTTGTTAATATTTCTAGTAGCAAAGGAGCCATCAAAAATTTTAAGCTGTGCCTTACTCTAGAACCTATTTTTCGATTGTTTCTTTTGAGTAACTTTATTCATTAAAACTGCATAGCTTGCCTCTGATGCTGCAGTTATATTAGATAGCCTAATTCCCCAAAAGAGAGAACTTTCTTAATTGACCATCCTTATAAACCAGCTTTGCTGTTAATGAATACTACCCTTAATTTTATTACCCTAACAAGTGTATCCATAGGGCATAACCCATAGATTCAAACAAATAGAATGACTCAAATTATACACATAGATAGCAGTGCAAATTTGAAGTTTCTTGACATTAGTTTTTTTAAAGTAAATTTAATGTTTTCTGTAATTGGAGTTGAAATGTGTAACAGCTGGGCAAAATTAATTGATTGTTATGCAACACCTACTTTTTTTTTCTTAATATGTTATTGTGTTTTGGGTGAAAGTTTGCACACCAAGTTAGGTTCCCATTTGACAAATTCCACACAAATTGTTCAGTGACCTTAGTTACGTTTTTCACAATGTGTCAATGTTCTCTTTAATTGTGTTCAGTTTATACCATTTCCAGTACTCTAGTTTCCCTGCCCCCTTATCTTCTCAACTCGCTTTAGAATAAATGTTGACCTTTTGGTCTCATACAGATGGTTTTTTAGTAGAGCACTGTTCTTACAGGTAATATCCTTTATTTTGTGTGCCCCTCTGCTATTTTGCTAAAAGATGATTTCAGGGGTTAGTTGCAGTTCAAGAACACCTACTATTTTTATCTTATATGAAAAAACGCAGAAGACATAGGCAGTACCTGTTATGAGTCTGTTTGCTGTTGGTCAGGATCAGTTTAACTCTGAGTAATTTAATTTTTTAAAATGTTACTCTTTAAGCCATCTGGAATTTATTTTGGTATATGGTGTGCCAGGTACTATCTACG
Source organism: Trichechus manatus latirostris (assembly GCF_000243295.1). NCBI lineage: Eukaryota > Metazoa > Chordata > Mammalia > Sirenia > Trichechidae > Trichechus > Trichechus manatus. Next base: position 2,925,298 of record NW_004444148.1, on the reverse strand, counting down.
AGGTACTTTATACATGTTATCCTATTTAATCCATATGATAATCCTCTGAGATAGCATTTCCCAAATGTTATTCAGCAATTACAGTACCATTTATTAAATAATTCTTCCTATCCTCCTTGCTTTGCAAAGCTTACTTTATCACAGGTGACATTTAAAGATGTGATTGAGTCTTTTTCTGTGTTCTCTGAGATGTTTTATCAATGATTTTTATGTGTAGCTCCATACCACTTAAGTTATATTTGCTTTGAATATAGTACACTGTAGTGCTGGTCCTCCCTCATTTTTTTTTTTTTTTTTCCAGAGTAGACTTTTGGGGAGAAGGCCACAAAATCTCACTGATCACTGATTTATTGTACATATTGTACATTTTAAACCAAAATATACTTAATCTAATACTAAGTATAATCAGTATGTTTTTTTCGTTTCCTTCTTTTCTCCTATTTTTTTTAATCAGTGCGTGTGTGTGTGTGTTTTACTTCTCTTTTTCTAAGAGAAATAATTGTAACAATGTCAAATATTCTGTAGAAAGACTACGTATAGACTGACACCTGGTTCGTTTTTCGTGCTGTGTTGGTGGTAGAATTCAAACAGAATTTTAAGAGCTTTCTTGCACGATACTTCAATATCAAATGTGTGGAAAAATTGGACTGTTTACAGACAATGCTCACCATCTTTTTCCCCCTCAATTCAGCGAATCTTCGTTGAAATCTCAGAAGTGAGATGGCCCATTCTCGATACTGATGATGCCATGATACGTATGGAGAGTGGCACCGTGAAGATCTCATCTTTAGATGGTCACGCGTACCTTTGCCTGCCCGAAGCTCAGCATGAGTTTACAGTACATTTTTTGTGTAAAGTTAGCCAGAAGCCAGACTCATCTGTAGTGTTGTCAGAAAAAAATAATCAAGCCAAAAGGGGCAAACTATTTGAAAAAGCAGACAAAAACTGTACTTTTGGAAGTTTATCAGGACAGAAACTAAAGAATAAAGAAAATGAACTTTATTGCCATAGCATGAAATCTGAAGAACCTTCGGAGAAGAAGAGTTGTGTAAATGGAACTGAAGGGAGAGAGAAGCTGCCCGTACTTGGTACAAAACACACTTGTGTATACACATGGGTAAATCAGCACTGGTCTGTGGCCTCCTGTCCAGAGGAATGGAAATACCCTTTGTCTTTAGCAATTAATTTTCATAATAAAATCAGTGAAATGTCTAAAATTGATGCAGATACCACCCAGAATAGAGTTTTAACTCCTGATGTTTCAGAAGAAAGAGAAGAGATTTCTGTTCTTCCCAAGGCCTTGTTACTCAGCTGTCCTGTCCCACACCTGCACAGGTAATGGAAGAATGATTTATTTTTCTTTTTTTTATTGTACTTTAGATGAAGGTTTACAGAGCTAACTAGTTTCTCATTAAACAATTAATGCACATATTTTGTGACATTAGTTGCCAGCCTCATGACATGTCAACACTCTCCCCTTCTGAACTTGGGTTCCCCATTACCAGTTTTCCTGTCCACTCCTGCTTTCTTGTCTTTGCCCCTGGGCTGGTGTGTCCATTTAGTCTCGTTTTGTTTTATGGGCCTGTCTAATCTTTGGCTAAAGGTTGAACCTCAGGAGTGACTTCGTCACTGAGCTATAAGGGTGCCTGGGGTCCATACTCTCAGGGTTTCTCCAGTCTCTGTCAGACCAGTAAGTGTGGTCTTTTTTTTTTTTTTGTGAGTTAGAATTTTGTTCTACATTCTTCTCCAGCTCTGTCCAAGACCCTCTATTGTGATCCCTGTCAGAGAAGTCGGTGGTGGTAGCCGGGCACCATCTAGTTGTGCTGCACTGAGTCTGGTGGAGGCTCTGATAGTTGTGGTCCGTTAGTCCTTTGGACTACTCTTTTCCTTGTGTCTTTGGTTTTCTTCATTCTCCCTTGCTCCAGATGGAGACACCAGTGGAGTATCTTAGATGGCCACTCAAAAGCTTTTAAGACCCCAGACGCTACTCACCACAGTAGAATGGAGAACATTTTTTCTTTTTAAACTGTTATGCCTATTGAGCTAGATGTTCCCGAGACTGTGGTCCCCCCAGCCCTCAGCCCAGTCAGTAATTTGTTCCCTCAGGGACATTAGATATGTCTATGGAGCTTCTGTGACCTTTCCTTGGACAAGTTGTGTTGGCTTCCCCGGTATTTTGTACTGTCTCACCCTTCACCAAAGTTACCACTAATATATTGTCTATTTAGTGTTTTTCCCTCCCACCTCTCCCCTTCCTCATGCCATCAAAGATTCTTTTTGTCTGTAAACCTTTTCATGAGTTTTTATAGTAGTGGTCTCATACAATATTTGTCCTTTTTAGATTGACTTATTTCACTCAGCATAGTGCCCTCCAGATTCATCCATGTTGTGAGATGCTTTGCAGATTCATCATTGTTCTTTATCATTGTGTAGTTTTCTATTGTATGTATGTACCATAGTTTGTTTATCCATTCATCTGTTGATGGGCGCCTAGGTTGTTTCCATGAATGATTTATTTTTCATAAAGCTTTTGTCAGAGCTAGTCTTTACCTAAGAAGAATTTTTCTTTCTAAATCATCTGATGTCATTCATAAGGAAAGTTCATTCAGTTGATCAAAAACTTTGCTTATAACTAATAGAAAATAATTTCCCTAGCAAACATGTTGGTTGTGTTTCTTATTCTGTGTTCATGCCTTGAGTGTTTACAGAAGGCTGACTATACACTAGATACTTTGTGAGGCACAGAGACTATAGAGATGACTAAGACATAGTCCCTGCTTTCTAGGAGCATGGAATCTAGTGAAGTCACTGCCCCTGAAAAGATTATTAAAGTGTGGTAAGTGATGGTTCAGGGATCCGCACAGGGTTCTGTGGGAGTGAGTACAGAGGAGCGCCTGCTCCAGCTCACTGGAGCATGTTACCTTGCTTGGTAGAGCATGGATCCTTCAAGTTTATGATCACAGGTTCTTCCAGACTTAGCCTAGAGGCTGCCCTTGTCATTGGTTAAACATGGAGAGGCTTCTGAATGGCTAGATTTAAACCTTTTACTACCACTAAGGGTTGCTATGAGTCGGAATTGACTCGATGGTAATGGGTAAGAGATGAATAACCTAATACACCTTCTTCTCACTTATTGACTATCTCGTTATCCGACATTTTGTATTTACAACAACAGTAAAAGAATCTACTCTCTATTTTGTATATTAATGACATACACCTGGCAGTAACGAATGCTGAGGTGTGAGGCGAGGGTAACACTGGCTGTGATGGTTAAGGTTATGTGTCAACTTCTCTGGGCCATGATTCTCAGTGGTTTGGCAGTTATGATATAATTTGACAGTTATGAAATGATGTCATCCTCCATTTTGTGATCTGATGTGGTAAACCTCCATTTTTGCATAACGCCAATTTCACGTAACAACCTGGTCTTTGGAACCTAACCATGTCGATAAGTGAAGAGAGGGTGTAGATGTAGATTTGTAGCAGTCATTTTTTATAAGTAATACAGTAATAATAATAGCTAATACTTACAAAGCCCTTATTATGTGTGAGGCACTGTTCTGAGTCCTTTACCTATTTCATCCTCGTATTAATCCCATGAGGTAAGTACTGTTATCCCGTTTTATCGTTAAGAAATTTGAGACATATGTGTTAAATAACTTGACCAAGATCGTACAACTAGTATGTGTAGGAACTAGAATTTGATCCCAGGTAGTCTCTGGGTACATATTTGTTGCTTAAACCAAAATATGGGAATGATTTTTAGGCTTTTGGTGCTGATTTAGTTAAAATTTGAAATTATGATTCTAGATTAATGATTTTTCAGTAAGTTATCATTGGCCTTAGGTTGAAATCCATTATCCTTAACAGGTTTCCATGATCTGGTCCCTTCTAATATGTGTAGCCCTCAACTCTCTCACCACTCTTGTCGTACTTACTCGATTCTTGCTAAACTGGACTTCTTCCAATTCCTTGAATGCTCCAGCTCTTTCATCATTGCACATGCTGTTTCCTCTGCCAGGAACACTCTCACTTTATCTCTGTAACTGCTGGCTTGTGTTCATTTTCAGGTCTTAGCATAAGTTTCACTTCCTTAGGGTTGTTTTCCAAAGTTGCTAGACAGAGTTAGGTCTTTACACAATCCAGTAGCATCCAGTACTCCTCCTTTCTTAACTTGTTATTTAATATTTTATATCTCTGCCAGATAGGAATCTCTATTGAGGGCAGGGACCATGTCTGCTTTTTTGAGTATTATATCCCCAGTGTGTATAGCACAGTATCTCATCCACCATAGATATAGCAGTAAATATTTATTGTTTGAGTCCAGGCTGTATTTTAATGGCTAGTAAAACTGTTAATTTATAAATAATAAGATGATTAGAAATACAGAAAAATACATGGAAAAATAAAACATTTTAAAATTTCATTACTACCCTTTGGAATTAGTTTTTACTTTTTTTTAAATCAAACTAATTAAGCAAGAAATAAATCTTGTTACAGTAGCACTCTTTTGTTGACTTTTAAAGGTAATTATATTGAACAACCAGAATTAATAGCTTGTATTTTATCCTTCACAGGTGGTATTTCTGTGATTCATCTTTACAGAGACAGTTTGATGAAGAATATTCCTATCCTGAACTAGTGAAAGTGGTTTGGTACAAGGGTGTTACATATAGGTAAGGACACCTGTGTTGGAGTCAGAGCTATTTAGTGGGGTCACACAGGGGACAAGGCTAGCCTTGCAGACAGATTCTCAAAAGAGGACAGTTTTGTTGGGGCCACTCTGCTCCTGTGTTTAGTCCTGAGTTTTACAGGTCTCAAAACTTTATCAGTGCACACAGGGGTCTTTGTGACTAACTCACATTTAACTATGTTCACAAGACTTGTGTGAAAACTAGAAAGCCAGTGAAGGATCAGCTTTGCTGGTAAATGAAATATTCATATCATCTCTTTCAGATACCCTTTCCAAGCATCATGGGATCTACTTGTCTGAATTAGTCATCAGACAGTTACCTAGTAAGCATGGAATTAGAGAAGAAGTTAGGGAGCCTTAAGGGAGATTTCATTCTTCACTCATGCAGCAAATATTCACGGAGTGGCTGCTATGTGCCAGGCACTACTCTGTTGAATTATCCCTACCCCACAACAAAATATACCTGTCCAGTGTTGGCAAGAGTCCGAGTTTCACCTATGTGAATTATGCTAGAAAAGCACATTTAACTTTTTTGTTCTTTCAACTCTCTTTCCTGCATGAAGACCCACTCCCTTCTGACAACATATTCTTCATACATTTTTCAATACAATTGGTTTGGCTTAACTTTTTTAATATACTCTATATACCCAATACCTTGATTATATCTGATTGTTCCAGGTGTAATCAGTCACCTTCTTTTAGGGGATGGCTCCTTCTACAGATGACAAATCTGTTCCATCAGGTATTCTACAAGTTTCATTCTCAAAGAATAATGTTATTATTTAACCTCTGTACAATAGAAACTGCTTTGGTAACTATTATGTGCCAGCCCTGTGATTGGCAGTGGGGATACCAGGATGATAAGATAAGATGCTTGATTTCCAAATGCTTAGAGCTTAGTTGCCGAAATATATATGTAAACCAAGTCTGTGTATTCTGTTTATCTTTTGACAGAAATTTAACTTAGCTGATTGTGGTGCAGAGTATGAGATTATCTCCTTCTCTGGATAAGCCAAAGACCATATTTCTTTCCTTTTTTTTAAATGACTGCCTTCATGTATATTTTAATCTCAAATAGAAAAGAAATTTTTTTTTTTAATGATTATTTTTCTTCCTTAGACTTACCCATAAAAATGTGAACTCAATAGAGATTTATCCTGGAGATGGATCTGTTTTCAAATCAAAAGGAACTTATTTTGGGAAATATTTTACATATTATCCCATCCAAGAAGGATCAGAAGAGGTAAGCCTACAAGGAGGTCTCAACTCAAGAAGATTTTTGATATATAGCTGTTTCTAAATCATCCTGAATATATATGAGGAAATTTGGTCTTTATATATAAACATTGTTTGCAATCCCTTAGTCTGGAGAACTAACAAAATCTTACTGCAGCATTAGTATAGTAATTATTAACAACCTTATTTTCTCTGTATTCTTACCCTACTGTCATCCATTTGCCTAAGCAATTTCAATTTAAACAGAAGCTAAATTTCTTCAGTTGTAGAATTTCTCAATAGGAAATGCAGAGACCAGCAGCACTGCTTTGCATTAATGTATTATTTTGAATTAACATGTTTTTAATATTTGCATATGAAAAAGCACACTCTTTTTCCTTACCATGTAATTGTTTGTATATATTAAACATTTCTTAACTCTTGAATCTTTACATGCAGTTAGGAGATTGAGATTTCTCTCTGTTAAAAATAGTGAAACATGATGCGTTTATCAGGCCATAATGTAATTACGTAGATATTTTGTTAATGAGTCTTCAGCTGCTTTGTTCCCAGTCTGACATTTGATGCCAGTGCTTTTATAGGGGTCACCATAGTGTCCCACTACTTTGCTTTGCAGGATGGAACATAAGAAATATGTTTTCTCTATTACAGAGTGAAGTGTTTGAGTGGTAAAATTATCAGAGCTGATAGGCGGAAGAGTTAAAAATGGAACAGATTTTTTTTTCCCCTTCTGGGATATTTCAAACTTATACAAAAGTGGAGAAAGAGACTAGTATAATGAACACCCATGTATTCATTTATACTTCCCACTGTCTCCTTTACCCCCCATTTATTTTTAAGTAAATATCCTATCATTTCACTCATAAATATATTGGAGCAAATTCTTAACTGGAGTCTATTGGCAGGAAAATATTCATTTATTCAGTAAATAGTAATTGAACACTTACTCTTTGGCCGGTACCCTATTAAGCACTAGGGATGAGGAAGATAAAAAGACTTGGTCTCTTCCCTGAAGGGTTCACAGTTAAGGGGTCAGTCAGGCAAACAAGCAAATGAAATGAAAGTATGACCAGTAATTTTATATATCTTATAAATACGTGTGTGTGTGTGTGTTTCTAGAGTATGAGACAAGCAGGCAAATAGAGTGGGTGTGCGTGTTCACGCTGCTTTATGTCAGGGGGTTCACAAATCCACAGAGTAATATAGCACATCTTCCTGGAGCTTCAGTTTTACTCAAAGATGTCAGGAGTAGGTGTAGTAAATTTTATACTGACACAGACATACGGAGTAGAAACATGGACTTTTTGTTTGTTTGTTTTTAAGTATGAGCTTTTGACATAAAATGTAAAACTCCAAGCTTTGCATTTGTAGTGGATTCATTTGGGCTTTACTCTCAGCCCCTGTCTGCAATACATTCATTCTCCGCTGAAAAGATTTAGAAACAATTAGCTGATTTTTTGGAGATAAAAGAGTTTGCTCCTTACTTTAATCCATACTCCAAAATAAATTCTGTATGAATAAAAGAGCGAAATATAAGAAAAACTTCATAATTATTAGGAGAAAATACAGAATAGTGTTTATAATCTTACAAGCATGATATAAAAACCCAGAAGCCGTAACAGAAAAGTTTGATGAGTTTGAAATTTTAAAACTTGTGTTAGATTTTAAACTTCTATAAAGTTAAAGAGGTAAGATTTGAGAGAAAATATTCCATACTTCAAATCAGTAATAAAAAGACCACCTGCCTCCAAAAAAAGAAAAATGAGCAAAGTATATTAATGGTTAAGCCATAGAAAAAGCAGCATAAATAACCCATAAATATTTGAAAATATATTCAACTTTACTAGTTGCATCAGGGAAATGCAAATTAAAATAACAATGGCTTAATGTTTTTCACTCAAACTGACAAAAAGCTAAAAAAAAACGTAATATCTAGTGTTGGCAAGGATGTGGGAAAAGGGGTATTTTTCATAGTGTTGATAGTATAATTTGGCTCAGACTTCATGGAGGACAATTTGATAATATCAGGTAAAATTCATCAGAAATTCTGCATTTAGGTATCTGACCTGGAAAAGTATTTGCACATATGTGTAAAGCATGGCAAGGATATTGATTGTGGCATTGTTTGTAATAGCAAAAAACTGGAAAGGACCTAAATATATTCATCAGTAGGGAAATGGTGAATAAACTATGGTGATCAGATTATGGAAATGCTGTGAAGCAGTTAAAAAGAATAAACACAATGTAGATGGATGGAGAAGTAGATGTTGAAACATCTCCAACGCATATGATAGAGTGAAAAAAGCAAGCTGCATAAGTACATGTTCAGTGTGATATCTTCTGTGTAAAGAACAAAGAACAACCCCCAAATATATATGTTACTACATATGTACACAGGGAAGGATCTGGGCAAATACACACCAAACTAAAGTGATTACCTTTGAGAAGAGGTCTGGGGTTTTGTGAGAAAGGAGTTAGGGAGGATTACTTTTGATATTTTAAAATTATTTTTTACAACAAAAACATATTAATATATTATTGTGTAATTTAAAAATTCAATGAATAAGGAAGACTGAGGAGGAACTGATGCCTTTGAATTATGATGTTGGTGAAGAATAGTGAATATACCATGGGCTGCCAGAAGAACGAACAAATCTGTCTTGGAAGAAGTACTGCCAGAATGCTCCTTAGAAGCAAGGATGGCAAGACTTCATCTCACGTACTTTGGACATGTTATCAGGAGGGACCAGTCCCTGGAGAAGGACATCATGCTTGGTACAGTAGAAGGTTAGGGAAAAAGAGGAAGACCCTCAATGAAGTGGATTGACACAGTGGCTACAACAATGGGCTCAAACATAGCAATGATTATGAAGATGGCTCAGGACCAGGCAGTGTTTTGTTCTGTTGTATGTAGGGTCACTACGAGTCCGAGAGCACCTAACGACAGCAGTTTAAAAACTGAAGTAGGAAAAAGGGAAAATGGAAAAACATCATAAAATACCCTTAAAAACGTGTTGATTTTAGATTAAGTAAAAGTAACTGCTTACTTTGTTACTACGTAGGTGTATATTTTAAGAAAAAAAACTAGTATGGTAATGGCCAAAATTAATTATTAATGAGATTTTTCATTTTAAACTAATTTTCAGAGAAAAGAGAAAACTTACTCAATAAATAACCTTCCTCCAGATAGACCTGGAAGTCTGTTCTCTGTGTGTTCTTTACTTAAACAGGCAACAAGGTAAGTTCTTTGCATTCAACTGAATCGAGTGCTATGTGTCTGAAGACTTTTTTTTTTTAATAAGTGTGGGATTCCTCTTACCCATTCAGAAGTTACATTCTGAAAGCCTATAAATCACTGCCCAGTTGCTTAGGGAACGCTGACTTTACGTTAATAGTGGTGGAATTGAATGATTTGGAAAAGGATAGCAAGAATGGTTGTACAACTTGATTGGGATTGTGTCGTATTTGTAAATTGCTTTGGGTAGAATTGTCATTCTCACGATGTTGAGTCTACCTATCCATGAGCATGGTGTGTTTTTCCATTTGTGTAAATCCCTTTGGGTTTCTTGCAGTAGTGTTTTGTAGTTTTCTTTGTATAGGTCTTTTACATCCCTGGTTAGATTTATTCCTAAGTATTTTATTTTTTTAGGGGCTATTATAAATGGTATTGTTTTCCTGATTTCCTTTTCATCGTTCTCTTTAGTGGTGTATAGGAATCCAACTGCTATTGTATGTTTATCTTGTATCCTGCTATTCTGCTGAATCTTTCTATTAGTTCCAGTAGATTTCTTGTGGAATCTTTAGGGTTTTCTATGTATAGTATCATATCATCTGCTAACAGGGACAGTTTAACTTCTTCATTACCAATTTGGATGCCCTTTATTTCTTTTTCTTGCCTTATTGCTCTAGCTAGAACTGCCAGCACAATGTTAAATAGGAGTGGTGATAAAGGGCATCCTTGTCTTGTTCCTGTTCTCAAGGGGAATGTTTTCAGCCTGTCTCCATTAAGAATGATGTTGGCCGTTGGTTTTGCATAGATGCCCTTTATTATGTTGAGAAATTTCCCTTCTATACCTATTTTGTTGAGAGTTTTTATCAGGAATGGGTGTTGGACTTTGTCAAATGCCTTTTCTGTGTCAATTGAGATGATCATGTGATTCTTTTCTTTCCTTTTGTTTATGTGGTGGATTATATTGATTGATTTTCTGATGTTGAACCATCCTTGCATACCTGGTATGAATCCTACTTAGTCGTGGTGTATTGTTTTTTTGATATGATGCTGAATTCTATGGGCTAGAATTTTGTTGAGAATTTTTGTATCTATATTCATGAGAGATACTGGTCTGTAATTTTCTTTTTTTGTGGCGTCTTTGCCTGGTTTTGGTATCAGCGTTATGCTGGCTTCACAGAATGAATTCGGAAGTATTGCTTCCTTTTCTATGCTCTGAAATAGCTTGAGTAGTACTGGTACAAGCTCTTCTGTGAATGTTTTGTAGAATTCTCCAGTGAAGCCGTCTGGGCCAGGGCTTTTTTTTGTTGGGGCTTGTACAACTTGAAAATACATTTTCTAGTGGTTAGGGATAAGGTTGAGAATTGATAGGTACAATAAAAATATGTCTTTGGTAAAATCTGTCAACTCTTCTGAGTCTCAGGTTTCATTATTTATAAAACAAGGTAATTTCTGTGTCAATAAGAGTATTTCTGGCTTTAAAATTTAAAGTTAAATATGGAGAAACACCTATATGTGGAGAGCAAGTGCTGGCTGGAAATACTTTTTCTCTGGGTAAGTGTGATATCATTTCTGGTCCTTGGAATTAAGTTGGAGATTTGATGATACATTTTAAATTCCATACTTCTTTACTATCCTCAAAGTAATAAAGATTTTTGAGAATGTACAAAAGATGAAGTATATTTTGAGTCTTTGGTTATATGTTTTTATTCCTCTTAGTTAGTTAATCTGTGGCACCTAGAAGAATGAAAGTGGATTGTTGGATTATTTATTTTTATAATTTATGTCCAAACAACTTCCAAAGTAGAACTGAAGGAGCAGAATTTATAATTTGATTTTCGAGGGACACTTGATTCACATCACCACCACTTTAGGCTATGCTAAAAACCTTTTAGGCACTGTGCATTTGTCACCTCTTGAAAAGAAACACGTGAAAATTCTCTTCATTTAGAGTCATTTCTTTGCTAAAAATTAGAATAATACCTTAATAAGTGAGATTAGCACAAAGGGAAGCAACAGTAGTTCCTTTCTAGCGGCTTAGGAATTTCTACAGGAAAAGAGGCTAGTAGAAATGAGTTACCTGCCACCTAAAAATGTTATATGAAATTGAAGATGAGTTGCTAGAACTGGAAAATGCCCTTATTTGCAAATATTTAAGCAGTGTTTTTTATGTTCACAGAATTCTTCAACATTGTGCCAAGATAAGGCTTTCTTTAAGCCATAACTATCATATATGCTGCTGGAAAATGGTATGTTAAAATTATTTCAAAAGCAAGATATTTTTTAATACTTCTAAGTTTAAACTGCTTTCATCTAAGTCATGTAAAAAATTCTGTGTAACGTTAATATTGGATTATTCAGAAAAATACCTGCCTAATAGAAGAACACTTCAGAATCAGGCTTCCGTATCACACTTTTATTATACATTATTATTTTTGTTTCATTCTTTGTAATGGGAGGGGTAAGGGCAGGGGTATTGATTGGATTTGTTGAGTTTGTATTATGTTGTTGTTAGGTGCCCTTGAGTCAGTTCCAACTCATAGCGACCCTATGTACAACAGAACGAAACACTGCCCAGTCTTGCGCCATCCTCACAGTCATTGCTGTGTTTGAGTACTTTATTGCAGCCACTGTGACAATCCATTTCATTGAGAGTTTTCCCTTTTTTCACTGTCCCTCTTCTTTACCAAGAATGATGTCCTTCTCCAGATATTGGTCCCTCCTGATAACATGTCCAAACAACATGAGATAAAGTCTCGTCATCCTTGCTTCTAAGGAGCATTCTGGCTTTACTTCTTCCAAGACACATTTGTTCGTTCTCTGGCCCAAAAACCCATTGCCATCGAGTTGATTCTGACTCATGGCGACCCTATAGGACAGCGTAGAACTGCCCTATAGGGTTTTGAGGGAGCACATGGTGGATTCGAACTGCCGACATTTTGGTTAGTAGCCGAACTCTTAACCACTACGCCACCAGGGTTTCCTGTTCTCTGGCAGACCATGGTATATTCAGTATTCTTCACCAACACCACAATTCAAATGCATCAGTTCTTCGGTATACCTTATTCATTGTCCAGCTTCATATGCATTTGAGGCTATTGAAAATACTATGACTTGGGTCGGGTACACCTTGGTTCTCAAAGTGGTATCTTTCCTTTTTAACACCTTTCTTTGGAATAGGCATACATATGGATCTCTTCCAGTTGGTTGGCTGTCTTCCAAATTTCTTAGCCTAGACAAGTGAATGCTTCCAGCACTGCATCCATTTGTTGAAACATCTTAATTGATATCTTGTCAGTTCCTGGAGCCTTGTTTTTCACCAATGCCTTCAGTGCAGCTTGGACTTCTTCCTTCAGTACCATTGGTTCTTGATTATATGCTGCCTCCTAAAATGGATGAATGTTGACCAATTCTTTTTGGTACAGTAACTGCATTCCTTTCATCTTCTTTTGATGCTTCCTGCGTCATTCAAGTTTTTGCCCATAGAATCCTTCGATACTGTAACTCGAGGATTGAATTTTTTCTTCAGTTCTTTCAGCTTAGGAAATGCTGAGCATGTTCTTCCCTTTTGGTTTTCTAACTCCAGGTCTTTGCACATTTCATTATAATACTTTGTCTTCTTGAGCTGCCTTTTGAAATCTTCTGTTCAGCTCTTTTACGTCATCATTTCTTTCATTCACTTTAGCTACTCTTACGTTCAGGAGTAAGTTTCAGATTCTCTTCTGACATCCATTTTGGTTTTTACTTTCTCTCCTGTCTTTTTAATGACCTCTTACTTTCTTCATGTATGATGTCCTTGATGTCATCCCACAACTTGCTTGGTCTTCAGTCATTAATGTTCAGTGCATCAAGTACGTTCTTGAGATGGTCTCTAAATTCAGGTGGGATATACTCAAAGTCATACTTTTGCTCTTGTGGAATTCATTTAATTTTATTCAGCTTCAACTTTAACTTGCCTAGGAGCAATTGATGGTCTGTTCCACAGTTGGCCACTGGCCTTGTTCTGACTGATGATGTTGAGCTTCTCCATTATCTCTTTCCACAGATGTAGTCTATTTGATTCCTATGTATTTCATCTGGCGAGGTCCACGTGTACAGTCGCCATTTTTGTTGTTGAAAAAAGGTATTCCCAATTAATTGGTCTTGCAAAATTCTATCATGTGATATCCAGCATTGTTTCTTTCACCAAGGCCATATTTTCCAACTATTGATCCTTCTTCTTGTTTCCAACTTTTACATTCCAGTCACCAGTAATTATCAATGCATCTTGATTGCATGTTTGATTAATTTCAGACTGCAGACATTGGTAAAAATCTTCAATTTCTTTGTCTTTGGCCTTAGTGGTTGGTGTGTAAATTTGAAAAATAATCTTATTAACTGATCTTTTTTGTAGGCATATGGATATTATCCTATCACTGACAGCATTGTATTTCATGATAGATCTTGAAGTGTTCTGTTTGATGATGAATGCTATGCCATTCCTCTTTAGTTTGTCATTCTTGCCATAGTAGACTATATGATTGATTGTCTGATTCCAAATGGCCTATACCAGTCCATTTCAGCTTACTAATGCCTAGGATATCTATCTTCAAGCTTTCCACTTCATTTTTGATAACTTCCAATTTTCCTAGATTGATACTTCATGCATTTTTTTGTTCCAATTATTAATGGATGTTTGCAACTGTTACTTCTCATTTTAAGTTGTGCCACATCAGCAAATGAAGATCCTGAAAGCTTTATTCCATTCATGTCATTAAGGTTGACTTTACTTTGGGGAAGCAGCTCTTCTCCAGTCATATTTTGAATGCCTTCCAAGCTGAGGGCTTCGTCTTCCGGCACTATATCAGACAGTGTTCTGCTGCTATCCATAAGGTTTTCACTGGTCAGTATTTTTAGAAGTAGATTGCCAGGGCCTTCTTCATAGTCTGTCTTTGTCTGGAAGCTGTGCTGAAAGCTGTCCACCATGGGTGACCCTGCTGGTATTTAAAATACTGGTGACATAGCTTTCAGCATCCTAGCAACACACAAGCCACTACAGTACCACAAGCTGACAGAAGAGTGGTAGATTTGGAGTACATAAAAAATATAGTCATTAGAAACCATGATACTATATTATTCTACTATGCTTTTTTAATGTAAAAGTTAGTCTTTTAATGCTGACCTGGAGGAAGTGATTCTCACTTTGATTTTTATATCTATACTAATTTGATTGCACACCTGTATGTTGCTGTATGTTTTGAGTATCTGCTTCTAGAAAATTTAAAACATAAAGATTCTACAGTATTCAATTTCTAAATAAGAATCTGAAGTTGTCTCAGAGTTCATTAATATTCATTTAAATCTTGTTAGTGGATAACTCTATTTCCTGCTATGTTTATTTACTTGGACTTAGGTACCTGGGATAAATGATAACAATATACTGCCTTTGCTTTTGAGAGAATCCCTCATACCCAGTGTGGGAAGATTTCTTGCATACTCTGATGACAAAGTGCATGCTGTCTTTTTAGATGGGATTACCCTAACCTTAAATTGGAATTTCAGCTTTTTCACTGAAAAGAGACAGGTGAGTATACTTCAGACTGAAATCTATATTGTTTATTTATCTCTGGAAAATAGAACAAAGAAAATAAAGTACCAGACTATCTCATTTTTTGTTTTTTTGAAGTATAAAATCTGTCTAGAGGCTTTACTGATCTCATTGGATTTCCTAGCAGTAAATCAGAATGGTGTGGCAAATAATCATTTTAATAAAGATAACTCATTATATAGAGAGATGCTAGTATTTTTATTCTTTTCGATAATTATATGAGTGGTGATTATATAAATAATACCTGTATGCCATGTCAAACAAATTTTAGCTTAGTCAAAATAAATTTTTAATGATTCATATAGTTCTTATGAGCCCTCGTGGCTCAGTGGTTAAAGCACTTGGCTGCTAACTGAAAGATCGGCAGTTTGAGCCCACGAGCCGCTCTGTAGGAGAAAGATACGGAAGTCTGCTTCTGTAAAGATTTACAACCTTGGAAACCCTATGGGGCAGTTCTACTCTGGCCTATAGGGTTGCTATGAGTCGGAATCAACTCATTGGCGGTGGATTTGGTTTTGGTTTTGGTTCATCTGGTTCTTATTTTTTAAATTGATAATTTAGAAGAGAGTTGATTTGGTTTGGTTTGTTTTGTTTTGCTGGTGTTTGTTTTACAGTGATAAAACTTACCTTTCTTCTTGCTTCTTAAGGTAAATCAAAGTCTCAGCTTAGGTTGGTGTAAGTTAACTTTCCCCGATGGACAAGATAAGCTAATTCAAATTGAACACCCTGGACGATATGAAAGGTACTGAAAACAATCTTTAAAATTATTTTCATGTTAATAAATTACTTTTAATTGACAGGGAGGAGGTGTATTATCCATATTATTTAAATGTTATATATATTTTTAGTTTTTCCATATGGGCAATTGAATTAAATAATTTCTACAAATATCCAAATATAGTTACATTGGCACCTAGCATAATTAAGTGTAAGTAGATCGGGTCTTCTTTAATCATTTTCATTTACATTCAAGTGATTTTTCAAATGAAGAATGTTGTAGACATAGCTGGCTTGCTGTAGATGTTGGGCTGTGGTCATCTGTGTTAACCAATTAACTAACCAATTTGAAATAAAGTTTCCAACAACAAATAACTATACTTGTATATTTCTATAAAGTAGAAAAAATGAGCTGATTGATTATTCTTAAAATGGAGAAGATTCTTGAAATCAGATTATGAATATGCTTTTTCTCTTTTGGCTCATGTAATTTTTAATTATTTATAGTAATTCTAATTGTAATATTCTTGACATTTTAGTGATTTTGCTTGAGAGTATCACAAAGGAATTGCTTTTCTACTTCTTGAATTTATTTTTCTGTTGGACTTTATTACTTTTTGGTCTACATACTCTAACATTTATTGCTATTTTGAATACCATAATTTGCCTCAAAAAGATACTGTCTGTAGCAAATGTTACTACTTGTTTTAACTAATCATTTCAGATCATTCATTTTATTAAAATTGATACTTGTTCTGTATATTCAATGAGTTATGTATAATTTATATGTGTGTATATATATATGTATATATATGCAAGCAATAATGGTTATTTTCTGGTTTAAATTTTGGTAAGCAAACGCTCACTTAAATAATATGTGTAAAGACATTTTCATGATAAAACTTACATTTTACATTGAAAAATTACAAGGAGAATTTACATATTTGAATTTTTACTTTGAATGACCACCTTTGTTTTGATTCTTAAATGTCATCTTAATCATGCATCTGAGTAAATCATTTTATTTTTGATGAATGGGAAAAACATGACTTTTCTATATTCAGTGAAAAAGATCTGGAAAATCCCCTGCTAAATGCTTCACTTTAAAAATTTTCCTTTTGAAAGATCATGGAAGCTCCACAGATACATCCAGACTTCCTGAGGGACTGAATTGCTGGGTGCAGGGCTGTGGGGACCATGGTCTTGGGGAACATCTAGCTCAATTGGCATAACACAGTTTATAAAGACAATGTTCTACATTCTACCTTGGTGAGTAGTGTCTGGGGTCTTAAAAGCCTGTGAGCAACCATCTAAGATACTCCACTGGTCTCACACCTTCAGGAACAAGGGAGAATGAAGAGAACAGGATACAAGGAAAAGATTAGTCCAAAGGACTAATGGGCCACAGCTACCAAGGCCTCCACCAGACTGAGTCCAGTACAGCTAGATGGTGCCTGGCTACCACCACTGACTGCTCTGACCGGGATCACAACAGAGGGTTCTGGACAGAGCTGGAGAAGGATGTAGAACAAAATTCTAACACACAAAAAAAAACCAGATTTACTGGCCTGACAAACTGGAGACACCCCGAGAGTATGGCCTCCGGCCACCCTTTTAGCTTAGAGGCGAAGTCACTCCCGAGGTTCACAGTTCAGCCGGGGATTGGACAGCCCCATGAAACAAAACAGGACTAATGAGGCACAGCAGTCCAGGGACAAGGACTAGAAGGCAGGAGGGGACAAGAAAGCTGGTGATAGGGAACCCAAGGTTGAGTAAGGACAGTGTTGACATATTGTGGGGTTGTTAACGATTGTCATAGGGCAGGCAATATGTGTACTGTTTAATGAGAAACTATTTTGTTCTGTGAACCTTCATCTAAAGTACCAAAAAAAAAATTATTATCTATGTGAGATCAAATTGACAACAGCAACTCAAAAGGTTTGATGGGAAGCCTAGTGGGCATTGAGTTGGACAATGGTGGTGGAATAATTTGGAAAAGGATAGTGAGAATAGCAGCACAACTGGAAGAATGTAATAGATATCACTGAATTTTACGTGTAGAAATTTTTGAAATGCTGTATCTTTGGCTATGTATATTTTCACCAAAAAGAGAAAAAAAAAACACCCTGCAAGGTCGAGAAGGGAGAGTGTCAACATGTCATGGGGTTGTTAACCAATGTCATAAAACAATATGTGTACTGACTGTTTAATGAGAAACTATTTGTTCTATAAACCTTCACCTAAAGTACAATAAAAAAATAAAAATTTTTCCTTTATCCTTTCCAAAATTATCAATGATTTTTCTCCTTTTTTTGAATACTTTTATAATTTATATAAGTTCATTTTTCAAATATTTATTTTAACATATTCAATCTAGATATGTGACAACAGTAATATCATGGTGTAGAAAACTGACCCAGGCCAGTCTGAAAGAGATGCCCACACATCCTTCATCTTCTGTTCTTGAAGAAAATTGGTATTTATCCTTCTTTTAAACTTAATCTGTTTAGAAGAACCAACTAATACTTAAAAATTAAGGTGTCAAATGGTAAACTCTGAAAGTTTTTGCCCAAAAAACTTTCTTCATTTTAATTAAGTATATTGAACTCTTGTAGGTTTTGTTTTTTGGAAACCCTGGTGGTGTAGTGGTTAAGTGCTACGGGTGCTAAGCAAAAGGTTGGCAGTTTGAATCTACCAAGCACTCCTTGGAAACTATGGGGCAGTTCTACTCTGTCCTGTAGGGTCACTATGAGTCGGAATCGACTCGACAGCAACGGGTTTGGTTTTTTTTGGTTTGATAATGTTTTTGATTGTTTAAGTTTGAAAATAACTTTATTATTGTTTTGTTTTTTATTTATTTTATGAGACTTCTAATTTATCATATGTCATCTTGAAGGTCAGAAAAACTTTGCATCGAAAACGTCACATCAAAATGGTTATGGTTCTTTTTATGTGATAAATTCATTCTAAAACTTTATGAAAAAATTTAAAAGAGGATTTTAAATTTTTGATAATATTAAAGGAAATAAATGTTGACTAGCATAATAAGCTTTCAGGAAAAGTTGATATTTAAATAATACCGTATTAATTACCTCCCCAAAATTAATAGGCACATTAATAAGTAAAGCAAGTATTTTAGTCTCTTCTGGGTGCCTTTCAATGTGCAGGGGACTAGAACTGGGCTTCAAAAGAAAATTTAGGGAAAGTAGGACATTTTAGGCAAGAAGCAAGGGCCAAAGTAAAATGTATATTTTGGCCTGTGCAGACAGTGAGGAGATAGGCCTTATGGAGCAGACACTGTCTGTTGGGTGTTGCATGAGTTTTTACCACAGTAAAAAGAAAAGAAAGAATAATTAATGGAGGTAGGGGAGCCAAAGGGACAGAGAGTGGAGCACCAAGTGGAGAGGAGGAATTTTATTTTTCTATTTATGGGATGATCATTAAAATTTTTAAGCACACGTGTTTGCATTTCATTTTTTAAATATCTAATAAAATCAAAAAGAAAAAAAAAGAACTCTCAGCACTGGTGACCTTTACAAGGACTTTCACATCTCTGCTCTCTGGTCACCAAATCCCATAGCTGGGGATGTTTAAATCAGATTTGAGCCTACCATAGCAATTACACATAGATTCTGAATTTAGTGATTTTGAGCTGTCCTCCTTCCCTTCCTGCTAAGAAGAAAATCAAATGTGTTTAATAAAATCCAGAGTTAGAACAGCTTCAAGGAAATATATTTTCTCAGTATTTGTGATTTTTTTCCTTCTGTTTCATGTGGATTATTTTATACAGATTTCAATCTAATCAGCCCAGTTAACATTTAGGGACAAAATCAGCCTAAGTATGCAGCTGCAGTTGTAGCCAAAGAATAAGAGGCATTGCTGTTAATAGCCTGCCTTTGTCTGCCTCCCTTCTCTCCTGAAGTAGCTGTGGTCCTGAACTAGACAGGGAACCTGGTATTTTGCCTCTCCCACTGAAATGTTCCACTTCTAGGTGCTTTATGCACCATGGTCTATTCTATTTACTTATTTCCAAACGAGAAGAATAGATGTATCACACTTCAGCATGTCTCTTGAAGCATTTTAGCTCTCTTTATTGCCTAACTACACCTACTCCTCACTTATTATCTCATTATCCAACATTTCGCATTTACAACGTTAGTAAAAAATCTACTGTCCGACTATTTTGTGCATTAACGAGGCAGTGGACTTGGCAGCAACAGCTGTGGGGCATTCCCTCCCTCAAGGAGGGTCTCTGGGTGGCCTTTGGGAAGTTGGGCTGTGCTGCCCTGGGCCCTCCGCTCCCTCCTGCCAGGAGGCGTTGACCTCCTCAGTGGCCACAGCCTTCAGGTGGATGTGCAGGCAGCACCCACTGGCCCGTTTTGGGTTCCCACCTTCTACGTGGCCTGAGGCCCTGCAGCTCTGCAGCACAAAATTACTGTGGGGTAGGAAGGGAGGAAAGAAAGAGGCATCAGAGAGGGTGTTTGGAAGAAATGTGTACTCGTTTAATGACATCCCAAAGTAAGCTGAACTGGGCCTGAAGCTTCCACCTCGGTGGGGCCTGGTGCGTGGCCAGGCTCCTGGTGCCCTTGCAGGAAGCCCTTGGTGAGTCGCCAGGCCTGGAGGGCAGAGAAGGCTTCAGGATCCTGAAGGCATGGCTTGCTGGGGTGGGAGTGGAGCCCTAGAGGCAGCTCAGCTAGGGAAGCTCTGACCCAGCACTGGAGAAAGGTGAAGTGGTTAAACCCTGGGCCCTCCAGTCACACAGCCTGGCTTTATCCAGCTTTGTCTCCTCCAATCCTCCTTCTCCACAGAGGAATAATCCATAACTGGACTCCTCACAGTGATGAGCACATCAGTAAATCTTAGTTGTTATTATTTCTATGGTTATATTTTCTAAATTAAAAACAAAAATTGAACATGCGGGGTCTGAAAACAAAAAAAATCCTCCATTTTCGCATAATGCCGATTTTCGCATAATGACCTGGTCTTTGGAACCTAACCTTGTCAGTGAAGAGTGGGTGTACTCTCATCAGTCAGTGACTGCTCTGACAGATCTTAAGTACTCTTGTGAAAAGATGATCGGATGATACTAAAACCATGTCAACATCTAAAAAAAAGTGCTTAAGTATCGACTGAGTCAAATAAATGCAGCTAATACAGAGTTTTTAACTTGAAGGTTCTTCTGTTTAAGATTCTATCCCTTATGAAAAAAAGTCAGGTATGCTTATATGAAATTTTGTGGATACAAAAGAATCAGACAACCATCCTGAACTTTTTTTTCCTTGCACAGGTCTGTTGCTTCTGAACTTGAAAAGATACAGAAGTTTAACTGTATCCTTTAAACAGAATTTATTATCCTGCATAACTACTCCTTTTCCATTCTTGGCTTAATTTATGACTCTGTACTTTATGAATATGAATCCATACTTACATATTGCTGAGCTTTATTGAATAAGCGTGGATATTTTAAGATTGTAATTTAAGATGTAATCTGTCTGTTGAAGGTACATCATGTTAACATTTATACCCTTCTCTGGGTTTAAATCAGACAAAAAATAGTGAATTAGGGTTTAGGTCTTCTCTGGACACGTTTTCACTTATGTAATTATATTCTAAATTGTAACTTTGAGACCTGTCCCTAACTACTTTTTCTTACAAACTCTTTCGTTCTGTATGGTCTCATCGCCTTCATCTAAATTTGTTTCATCTTCTGATTTTTGTTTAATCCTATTCAAATGATAAAGTAGCTCTGCAACAGAAGATAAGTTTCTTCTTAATCTATATGTTTTTTAATTAAAAAATAAAAACACAGACCGCTCAGAATCCTATTATCCCTACTTTTGTTCCCTATCATTCCTATATCACTTCTTCGCTTAGAGAAATGTTACTGAGATTTTAATTCTTCTGTTTCCTCCCCACTACCTACATCCATCCCAACACATATATTTACTCTTTCTTCCTTCCTCCTCCCTTTATAATCAATCAAATCTAACTCAATGAGCTCTGAAGTCCCAACTCTAAACTATTAGGAACCCAAGCGATCTTCCTCCCGATTGAGAATATTTAACAAAAAGGTCAGGCTTTCTGAAAATAAAAATATAATGAAAAAATGTAGGGGAAAACTCCTTAACTAATCAACTCAGTGTTACTGGAGAATAGTGATGTCCTAAACCAGATTTCTAACAAGAAAAACCAGCAGTCTTCTGATCATTGCAAACCAAAATCTTCTGAAACCTTGCTAGAAGTTAATGAAAAGAGCGTATTAGTAGCATTGAAAAAAACCTCTGAAATTCTTCAAGATATTGACCATCTTCTGTCAAAGTCTAAAAAGTGAAAAATGGAATTATTATAACATGTCATTAAGCCTTAAGGATGTTGTTTCAAGTGACTGATAAAAAGAATCACTACTAATCCAAGAAGTTGTATATAGTATTTCTGTACAACGATTGTATTAAGAATTGACATGTAACTTTGGAGGCAATTTACCTAACTTGTAAATTTTAAAATATATATTTATATTTTATTAATAAAGAACTATTTTGAAAATTTTGAACTATTATTTCAGATTTGTGAGAAAAAAATCCACAAAGTTTGTTTTTACCTTATAGAACACTGACTATTAATCTGCAGGTTTTGTTTGTTTTTTAATATGCAGGATTATAAGTTTGGTAATTTTCTATTTAGTTGTTCTACTCCAAGTATTGTTTGATAGAACTATGAGATGAGAAATAGATCTTATAAAAATAACAACGACAAAAAACCTTATCTAAGCAATACTGTTGCAAACTGAGAATTGTGTACTTCAGCAAAGATTAAATTTTGTCAGAACTGTCTGATGAACCAGGTAGTTTCATCTTTTGAACATATGAAAAGATATGTGCCGCAAAGTGTGTGAAACTAAGAAAGGGGCTCATCAAAAGCATTATATATATTATAACAAAACCATACAGCTAAACAAAACCACACAGCTAAAAAAACTTAAAGATTACACTAAATACAACCAGAAATGTTCAGGTAACTTCTGATTTCTA
Organism: Trichechus manatus latirostris; assembly: GCF_000243295.1. Lineage (NCBI taxonomy): Eukaryota > Metazoa > Chordata > Mammalia > Sirenia > Trichechidae > Trichechus > Trichechus manatus. The sequence goes on along the minus strand of NW_004444148.1, from coordinate 2,902,808 downwards.
TAAAAGACCAACCTCTTCACATAAAAGGAAGCGGCAGAGAAAAATGGACAATAAAAGCAGAGTACAGTAGATAGGAGTAATGTCAGTTATTTGAATGTGCACAATACTCTCTTCAGCTTCTCTCACACTGGGCTCTTCCCTACCCTTCAGGTCTCAACACAAATATCACCACCTCAGAGGGGCCTCCTTGACTACCCTGTCTAAAGTTGGCCTCTCCCAGTTATTCTCTATTATATCACCCTATTTATTTCCTTTAACAGCACTTACTACTGTCTAGCTTATTTCTTTATGGTCTATAGCTCCCACTAGAACTTGATGTTCATAAAGTTATTCTGTAGCCTCAGTGCCAAGCATAGTGCTAGGCACAGTGAGAGCACTCAGTATGTGTTGTATAAATTAATCAGTGCCTTTAGGTAGTAGACCGATTACAGAAAAAACTTGTAAATATTTTGTACTGTTTTGGTTGCAGGAAGCCATTTATGTTGTCCCTCAGTAGCTCTAGAAGGCCTAGGCTGTGATAAGACATATACCCTAGAAGGTCAATGGCAAACCGTTACTGCCTTCAGACAGAAAATGTGTCATCTTTCTATACTTGACAGCACTCAATTGTTAATGTATTTGGTGACAGTTATTTTTAATTACCTTTTAAATTCTGTGGGTTAAAATGTGTATAATTTTTCCTCCTCAACTGAGTCTTCATTGGCCATGAATTGAGTGTGACAGGCAATGAAAAATTATATGATTGAGAAACTGAGCCACACTCAGCATCTATGTGAGTAGCCTAGGAGTTGGTTTGTGATTGACGATTACAATTTTCTATGATCTCTTTCAACTATATAACTAATATGATCTCACTGCTGCCCTTGCTTCTACCTGACACTTGTTTCGGGAGACTGTAGGTGGGAAGGAGAAAGAATGTTCCTCTTTGGGCCTCCTCTTATGGGCCAGTGTTTCCTAGAGCCAAAAGCCAAGCTAGACCTCTGCTCTCTGCTAAGACAGCACCCACCATCCCGAGACAGGGGGAACGGGACCTGGCCAAAGTCCCAGTAAACAGGCTGCATCTTGTGAGTCCAGTTAATTAACTGGAGTCGTTTTTTCGACTGCGCATTTAGTCATGATTAACTGTTCTAGCCCGTGTCACTGCTATCCACAAAGAAGAGTAGCCCCCCACGTACATAGTGGCAAAGAATAATTATCAAGAGATCCCCAAGGGGGCGGTAAAGCGCTACAGAAGAGCGTCAGGTCTGCAACATCGCGCAGTCTCACCGTCCTGTGAGAAACTCTCCGACGCCCACACTGAAGTATCCATTGAAGGAAGGCGGAAAAATCTGAACACCCTCGTGACACACGACGGCGGTGACTCCTAGCTCAAGCGTCTGGGGGATAAGGCCTGTACGTCCCGCATTCGGTGAGGCCACTTCTCCGTCCCCAGCTTCCCAGTCACCGCTTGAGTACGTCTTGGGGGTGTCAACGGCTATGTCTGTGACATGGCGCCGGCTACGCCGAGAAACTAATCCTCAGATTTGACAGAAGGAAACCAACAAGGCACTTTTCAGATCCCACCCAGTCGTTCCAAAGGTCTCCTTTTCTAGGCAGGGCCGGGGAGAACTCGAGGTACCCACTCGCGCGACCAGAAAGCACTCAAGTATCGCCTTCCCTCGGCTCAGAGTAGGGCCACTATCCCGATGTCCTCAGCTGACGGTGCCGGCTGGAGCCGCTCCGGCCGCACCTGGCGTCTCTATGGTGCCAGGCGAAGGGGCGGAGAGAGGGGTGGGGCTGTGTTCCCGCTGCGTGCTTCAGCCAAGAGAGCTAGGGTGGGTTAGGCTGAGCTGCTGAGAGAGACGGGGCGGGTGGGGGCCAGAATGGACTGCGTGAAGCTGCGTCTGATGTGGGAAGCCGGAGGCGGGGACCAACCGAGCCTGAAGTCTGAAAGGTCCGAGTTCCGGGTAGGCATGATGTGCAGAGAGGGCAGGGAGTCGCGCCAGCCGGCACTGTCGCCCTCTGGCTTTGTCACTCATAGATCCCATAAATACCCAGCCCTCGCTTAGGCTCTGTGCCCGTTGGGTGGCGGGGGTGGCGGGGGGGGAGTGGATGAGGAGGAGTGGTGCCGGGGAGTTTTGCTGGAGGAACCTATTGCGATCCTTACCAGGTATACAGGTTTAAGAGCCATTCAGAACCCTGGATTCCCAGAGACTTCAATACTGTTAAGTGTAACATGGTCCCCTCGGTGCAGACGCCGGGGCTTCTTCCGGCCCTATTTTCTTAATTGACATTTTAAAAATTATTGCGTCATACTAACCTTACAAAAGAACGACTTTGGGAATTTGCTGAGACTTAAAACATGTTGAAATTCAAAATTGTATGTTTTCTTCGTCATGGCCATAGAAACTAAACATTTTATTTGCAGATATCTGATGACTATAAAAAGTTTCAATGAAAGTGGGCAAGGTTTGTGTTTCCTTCGTAAGTTAACGGCATCAGATTTGGCATCTGCTTTTGATATTATAGTACTGAAGAAATTATATGTATTAAGTATATAGAGGGAGCGCAACAACTCTGCCGCTCAAAAAAGACTTACTTATAAAGTGTAATGAAGGCAATTTTTTAAAAAGTATTTGTGAGATGGGGGCGGGGAGCGAAGCAGAAAATGATATTTACACTGGAAATTTGCTAACTCTTATTACTTGTTTGTGGTGGCAGATATCATGCCAAAGAGATTTTTAGTAGACAATACATGATAGCATACAAGTAACCAGCTAATTATACGTTTGTGGAGTTAAGAGGGAATTAGTACTATGTATACCTTGATGGCCTGTATTTGATGATATTTTAATATAATAGGGATGAGATAGTGGCAGGTTGGCCACTGAAGAAAGTGACTCCTGCAAGTCATAGAAAATTACGGTCTTGGTGATAGAAAATTATGGTTTTGGTGACTGGCTCTTATGGCAGAGAAACCATCCCAAGTAATAATATCTTTAGTTCATAGGCAGAGGACTGCTTACCTGCCTACCCCTTGTAATGAAATATTTATTAAACACCTTGAGCACATCAGATTTTGTGCATAGCAGGTATAAAGAATATTATAATTACTACTCTGAAGAAACCTTCCCATTGAAGTGAATATGTAAAATAAACATAAAACTGTTTTACAGTTTAGGAAGTTCATGGGTCCATTCTGTTTGTACAGGGAGGAGCAGGAAGTGAAAAAGGAAGAAAAAAGTAAAAAGAAAAATGGGTACACTTACAAGTTGGAGTAGACTCAGTTGGCAGTGGGTTTGGAGCTCTGGCAGCACAGTGGTTAAGAGCTCGGTTGCCAGCCAAAAGGTCAGCAGTTCGAATCCACCAGCTGCTCCTTGGAAATGCTATAGGGCAGTTGTACTCTGTCCTATAGGGTTGCTATGAGTTGGAATTGACTCGACTGCTAATTTTTTTTTTTTGTTTTAGGTGTCCTAGTCAGAGACAGTGATTAACAGAGAAAGAGTATATTAAATTTCTCTTGCTGATACTCAGAATCTAAGCCAGAAATGTCCAATATCTGCACCAATAGTTCGAGTGGAATAGATGTCAGAACCATGATTATACTTTTCTTAATAGAAACAGTACTGTTTTAGCTATCTGTTGCTTGTTGCTGCATAACAGATTACCCCCAACACTTAGAGGTTTAAAATAGCAGTTGTTACCTCACTGTTTCCCTGGTCAGGACTTTGGAAAAAGCTTAGCTGGGTGGTTCTAGCTCAGGGTCCCATGAAATTGCAATCCAGATGTCAGTCTGTGCTGCAGGCACCTGGAAGCTTCACTGTGGCTGAAGGATCTGATTCCAAGTTCATTCATGTGTGCTTTTTCCTCCTTTCTCATCAAGCCAGCCGTTTTATATGTTCCATTTATAAAATGTTTATATTCCTATTCATAAATCATGAGAGTTATTTTGTAAACAAGTTTTTATTTTTCAGTTCACTTTAAATTTGGATTATCATTAAATACTTGAAATGATCTTTTGGTTTTTCACTGTCATCTGTGAATCCGCCAGCCCTAGCTGGGCCTTAGCCCCTTGCATACACCAGTCCTGGGGCTTCAGGGCCCTTTGGGTTCTTGATCAGGCTTCTGGCTCCGGTACCAAACTGATCTGGCTGCTTCCTGGCCATCTTAGATGCTGATGGAGGAGTTTCAGTAGCTTTGTCCAGCTTTTCCTCTCTGCAGATGTCAGGGAAGTCCTCCGGAGTATCTCTTCACTGGTTCCTCCTGCTGTGGCTGTCACCCAGGCCCTACCCTGCTTGGCCCATCCCTTTGGCTGTAAGCCCCCAGGTCCCTCTTATCTTCCCTTGGCCTGGTCTGTGACCCTGCTCACCTCCTCTCCTCCCTTGGCCTGGGAAACTTCTGTAAAAAAAAATTCCTTTAATCAAAAATAAAAGTCATTATCTACTTAGCTAGATGGGAACTGGGTCACAAAGCCTGAATTAATAACTAAACAGGCAGGCCCAGCAGGAGCAATATTCTCCTCTTTCAATTAGCTGTGGCCTGTAATTAGCCCTAGAGACTAAGAAGGCCATTCAGATGGACGAGTGTGACAAGAATGTAGGCTACAGACTACACAGAGGTCTAATATAAGTTCTGAGGCCACTCAAACTACGATTATATGTGCATATAAGTATAGATTTATTTTCACATCTTATCATAAAATTATTAATTGCAAATTGCATGAAGCCTCTATAAACTCACTGCATTCTGTTTTCATTAACTCATGACATAGTTTTTATAATCACAAAATACATTTAACCTTATTAACCTTACACTTCATAAGGTGACGGCACACGACAACCTTACGCTTACATGATGAGTTCAGATTCTAAAAGGATCTAGTAGCTAAGAAGATGTCATGAGCAAAGTGAGAAGAAAATACATAAAGAAAAATGACTCAGCACAGAAAATCAAGGAGAATAAAGAAACTGTGAACAACACACAGAAAGAGATATCAGGATGACAGCACTAAACTCATACCTATCAATAATTACACTGAATGTAAATGGACTAAATGCACCCATAAAGAGACAGAGAGTGGCAGATTGGATTAAAAAACATGATCTGCCTATATGCTGCCCACAAGAGACACACCTTAGACTTAAAGACACAAACTAAAATGCAAAGGGTGGAAAAAAATATATCGAGCAAACAACACTCAAAAAAGAGCAGGGGTGGCAATATTAATCTCTGACAAAACAGACTTTAAAGTAAAATCCACTGCAAAGGATAAGGAAGGACACTGTATAATGATTAAAGGGTCAATACGCCAGGAGGACATAACTATAGTAAATATTTACGCACCCAATGGCAAGACCCCAAAATACATAAAACATTCCAACAGCACTGAAAAGAGAGATAGGCAGCTTCACAATAGTACTAGGAGACTTCAACACACGACTTTGAGTGAAGGACAGAACATCCAGAAAGAAGCTCAACAAAGACATGGAAGAGCTAAATGCTACAATCAACCAGTTTGATCTCATAGACCTATACCAAACACTCCACCCAAGAGCAGCCACATATACTTTCTTTTCCAACGCACATGGAACTTTCTCCAGAGTAGACCATGTATTAGGCCATAAAACAAGCCTTAACAAAATCCAGAGCATCGAAATATTACAGAGCATCTTTTCTGACCATAAAGCCATTAAAGTAGAAATCAACAACAGAAAAAGCAAGGAAAAAAAATCAAACACATGGAAACTGAACAACACCTTGCTCAAAAACTACTGGATTATAGAAGAAATT
>NW_004444148.1:2875989-2894771 GCF_000243295.1 Trichechus manatus latirostris | reverse complement strand
ACATGAAAAAATGCTCCCGATCATTAGCCATTAGAGAAATGCAGATCAAAACTACAATGAGATATCATCTCACCCCAACAAGGCAAGTATTAATCACAAAACAAAACAGTAAATGCTGGACAGGTTGTGGAGAGACTGGAACACTTATACACTGTTGGTGGGAATGTAAAATGGTACAGCCACTTTGGAAGTTGATTTGGTGCTTCCTTAAAAAGCTAGAAATAGAAGTACCATACGATCCAGCTATCCTGCTCCTTGGAATATATCCTAGAGAAATAAGAGCTATCACACGAATAGATATATGCACACCCATGTTCACTGCAGCACTGTTCATAATAGCAGAAAGATGGAAACAACGTAGGTACCCATCAATGGACGAATGGAGAAACAAATTATGGTATATCCACACAATGGAATACTACACAAATATAAAGAACAATGATGAAGCCATGAAACATAACATGGAGGAAGCTGGAGGTCCTATTATGCTGAGTGAATTATTCAGTCACAGAAGGATAAATACTGTATAAGACCACTATTATAAGAACTCAAGGTTTAGACACAGAAGAAAACATTCTTTGATGGTTACGAGGATGGGGAGGGAGAATGAGGCTTATTTACTAACGAGGTAGTAGATAAGGATTATCTTAGGTGAAGGGAGGGAGAGTACACACTACAGGGGAAGTCAGCACAACTGGACTAAACCAAAGCTAAGAAGTTTCCTGAATACAGTCAAACACTTTGAGGGACAGAGTAGCAGGGGTAGGGGTCTGGGGACCAAGCTTTTAGGGGACGTCTAGGTCAATTGGCATTACAAAGCTTATTAAGAAAATGTTCTGCATCCTACTTTGGTGAGTGGCATTTGGGGTCTTAAAAGCTTGCAAGTGGCCATCTAAGATGCATCAATTGGTCCCAACCAGCTGGAGTAAAGGAGACTGAAGAACACCAAAGACACAAGGAAAGTAGTAGCCCAAGAGACAGAAAGGGCCACATAAACCAGAGACTTCATTATCCTGAGACCAAAAGATCTAGATGGTGCCCATTTACCACCAATGACTGCCCTGACTTAGAAAACAACAGAGAGTCCCTGATGGAGCAGGAGAAAGGTGTGGTGCAGAACTCAAATTCTAGTAAGAAGACCAGACTTAATGGTCTGACCAAGACTGGAGGAACCCTGGAAAGCATGGCCCCTGGATTCTCTGTCAGCCCAAAACTAAAACGATTTCCGAGGCCAACTCTTCAGACAGGGATTGGACTGGACTGTGGGACATAAAGTGATACTTTTGAGGAGTGTGCCTCTTAGCTTAAGTAGATACAAAAGACTAAACGGGCAGCTTTTGTCTGAAGGTGAGATGGGAAGATAGAGTTAGAAGCTGGTTGAATGGACATGGCGAATTGGGTGGAAAGGAGGAGTGTGCTGTCACAGTATGGGGGGAGCAATTAGAGTCATATAACAAAGTATGTGTAAATTTTTGTATGGGGAAAAATTAAAAAAAAGAAAATTTTTGGACAATCAAACAAAAGTAAAAGGTAATAAATCACGTGTAAGCCCACCACTGAGACACAAATTAGCACGCTTTGAAATTTTTTATGTGTATGTACTATTTTCCAAGAAAATGTTTAATACTTATTATTTTACAGACCACCTTTTAAAATGTAATATCTACCTACTGAGCATATTTCATGTCAATAAATAAAGGAATAAGTATTATTTAATGGCTGCATAATATTGTGTAGAATTTATTCCACTAGTCCTGTATTTTAGACACACATACTGTTTCTAATTTTTCTTCATTGTATACAGTGCTATGCTAAACATACATGTATAGCTCTTTGTATTTTTCTGATTTTTTTTTTTTTTTAGGATAAATTCCTAGAATTGTAAACGCTGAGTCAAAAGCGTTTGCACTTTTTTTTTTTTAATGGTTTTTGATATATACTGTCAAATTGTCCACTGGAAAGGTTTTACCAGTTTATACTGTACGGTTTATACAAGCTGTACTGAAGGCATTTGCAAAAAACAGAGCTCCAGGAATTGACAATACCAACTGAGACGTTTCAACAAATGGATATAACGCTGGAAGCACTCACTTGTCTATGCCAAGAAATTTAGAAGACAGCCACCTGGAGAGCTGACTGGAAGAGATCCATATTTTCGCTCATCCCAAAGAAAAGTGATCCAACAGAATGTGGGAATTATCAATGTCATTAATATCCCATGCAAGTAAAATTTTGCTGAAGATCATTCAATATAGGTTGCAGCAGTACATAGACAAGAAACTGCCGGAAATTCAAGCTGGATTCAGAAGAGGACGTAGAACCAGGGATACCATTGCTTATGTCAGGTGGATCTTGGCTGAAAGCAGAGAATGCCAGAAAGATGTTATCTTAGTCATCTAGTGCTGCTGTAACAGAAATACCACAAGCGGATGGCTTTAACAAAAAATGTTTGTTCTCTCACAATCCACTAGGCTAGAAGTCTGAATTCAGGACGCTGGCTCCAGGGGAAGGCTTTCTCTGTCAGCTCTGGTGGAAGGTCCTCGTCATCAGTCTTCCCTTGGTCTGGGAGCATCTCAGCATATGGAACCTCAGATCCAAAGGACACACTCTGCTTCTAGCACTGCTTTCTTGGTGGTATGAGGTCCCCATATCTCTCTGCTTGCTTCCCTCTTTTATATCTCATTACATCATAGTGATAGGATTTACAAGACATAGGGAAATCACATCAGATGACAAAACGGTAGACAATCATACGATACTGGGAATCATGACCTAACCAAGTTGACAGATACTTTTGGGGGACACAATTCAATCTATGACAGATGATTACCTGTGTTTTATTGACTATGCAAAGGCATTTGACTGTGAATCATAATAAATTATGGATAACATTGCAAAAAGTGGGAATTCCAGAACACTTAATTGTGCTCATGAGGAACATGTACATAGACCAAGAGGCAGTCATTTGAACAGAAGAAGGGGATACTGCAAGGTTTAAAATCAAGAAAGGTGTGCGTCAGGGTTGTATCCTTTCACCATACTTATTCAGTCTATATGCTGAGCAAATAATCCAAGAAACTGGACTGTATGAAGAAGAACGGGGCATCAGGATTGGAAGAAGACTCATTAACAACCTGTGTTGTGCAGATGATACAGTCTTGCTTGCTGCAAGTGAAGAAGACTTGAAGCATTTACTGATGAAGATCAAAGATAGCCTTCAATATGGATCACAGCTCAACATAAAGAAAACAGAAATCCTCACAACTGGGCCAATAAGCAACATCATGATAAACAGAGAAAAGATTGAAGTTGTCAAGGATTTCACTTCACTTGGATCCACAATCAGTGCCCATGGTTGCAGCAGTTAAGGAATCAAACGATGCATTGCTTTGGGCAAATCTGCTGTGAAAGACCTCTCTAAAGTGTTAAATTGCAACCATGTCACTTTGAGAACTAAGGTGCGCCTGATCCAAGCCATGGTATTTTCAGTTGCCTCATAGGCATGCAAAAGCTGGACAATGAATAAGGAAGACCGAAGATGAATTAATGCATTTGAATTATGGTGTTTGTGAAGAATATTATACCATGGAGAAGAATAAACAAATCTGTCTTGGGAAAAAGTACAGCCAGAATGCTCCTTAGAAGCGAGGATGGGGAGACGTCATCTCAAGTAATTTGGACATATTATTGGGAGGGACCAGTCACGGAGAAGGATACCATGCTTGGTAAAGTAGAGGGACAGCAAAAAAGAGAAAAACCCTCAAGGAGATGGATTGACACAATGGCTGGAATAATAGGTTCAAACATAGCAGCAATTGTGAGGACAGCACAGGACAGGCAGTGTTTCGTTCTGTTGTACACAGGTTCACTCTGAGTTGGAACCGATTTGTTGGCACCTAAAAACAAACAACAGCAACATACTCTACTAACAATCTATGAGAGTGATCCTTTCCCCATCAGTATTAACAGACAGTATTAGCAGTCTTTTGTCAATCTTATTTTGAAATCTCATTTTTTTTAATTTGAATTCCTTTGATTACTAATGAAGTTGAATATCCATTAACAAATTGTTTGATCATTTGTATTCCTTTTCCAAATTGCCTTTTCATACATTGTCTGCTTTATTATTGGGATACTTACTTTTTCTTCTTATTAATTTTAAGAGCCCTTAAAAATTAGAGCTACTAATCTTTCTCTGTCATAAATGTTCAAAATTTTGCTGTCATAAATGTTTTAAATGTCCACCATTTATTTAAGTGCCATATAAAAGTTCGGCAATTTTATGTAGTCATGTCTGTTGGTGTTTTTGAAAATAATTTTGACTGCCTTCTCTAAAAGTCTAGCTAGCTGAACTATATAGAAAACTGTTTACAAATTCATATAAATATCCCAAACCTGATAACGAAGCTGATTACAAAAGCTATCTAATCATGGAAATTTTCCAAGCAGCCCCATTCTCCTAGTTCATCTGAGTGGCGACACTACCCTTTGAGACCACAGAGGTTGTGGCTATACCCTTTGAGAGTGAGGCAGCTCTGCTTCCTGTGTTCCTTGTCTCTTCAGCTTCTGCTTCGTGGTTCCTTGGCCTCTCAGCCCCTTAGGCCTCACCACCAGTGTCCACCCTGCTGGGACAGGTGTTCCAAAGCTTTGTAGCTCCACCTATAAGTCCTAGAGGCACTCCACTCCACCAGTAAAGTTCAGCTGGAAGGCACTCAGCTCTCTTGCTCTGTGGGTTGGCAAGCCTAGCTCTATCAATAAGTACGCAGAGGCACCCCACTGCCAGGAAGGCTCCTGTGCAAAGGCACTTAGCTCTCTCACGCTGTTTCGCACTGGTCTCCTGGTTCTGCTGCTGCTGCTGGTTCTCTGCTGCTACTTCTCGCCCTCTGCCCTGTCTCCAGTGCAACAGCTCTCCTCATTTCCTTGTCAGTGCTCACCAGAATTGTCTTCGACATCCATAATTCCACCAAGAGTCTCTTCAAGGCAATCTAGGTTTTTACTGTTATGCACTTCAACTCTTCCAGCCTCTATCCATTCAGTTTCAAAACCACTTCCACATTTTAGGTATCTGTTAGAGCAGCACCCCACTCTTGGTACCAAATTCTGTCTTGGTTATTTAGTGCTGCTGTAACAGAAATAGCACAAGTGGATGGCTTAACAAACAAAAATTTATTCTCTCACAGTCTAGGAGGCTAGAAGTCTGAACTCAGGGTGCCAGCTCCAGGGGAAGGTTTTCTGTCTCTATCAACTCTGGGGGAAGGTCCTTGTCATCAGTCTTCCCTTGGTCTAGGAGCTTCTCAGCACAGGGAACCCATATCCAAGGATGTGCTATTCTCCTGGCTCTTATTTCTTGGTGATATGAGGTCTCCATGTCTCTCTGCTTGCTTCTCTCTTTTATATCTCAAAAGAGATTGACTTAAGACACAACCTAATCTTGTAGATTGGGTCCTGCCTCATTAACATAACTGCCTCTAATCCTGCCTCATTAACATCATAGAGGTAGGATTTACAACACTTAGAAAAATCACATCAGATGACAAAATGGTGGACAGTCATACAATACTGGCAATCATGGACTAGCCAAGTTGACACATTTTTTAGGGGGACACAATTCAATCCATAACACCATCAATATTGTCTTCTTGTGCAGTAAAATAGATGGGCTGTTGTGTCAGTTAAGGTTGATCGAAGAAGCAGAATTACTTTGTGTGATAAAGTATAAGAAATTTATTTACAAGGGTTAGAACTTACATAATTATAGGAGCTGGTAGACCAGTCTGTGCAGGCTATTCCCTCTGAGTCTACTGTTGAGTCTGAAGTTGCTGCAGATCAGCTAGATGAGGAGTTGGGAAGGGAAGCTGGATGTGAATAGAGCAAGAACAAACTGAAATCCTTGAGAACCAAATGGAACCTGCATGGGCCTCCGTCTTAGTCATCTAGTGCTGCTACAACAGAAATACCACAAGTGGATGGCTTTCACAAAGAGAAATTTATTTCTGCACAGTAAAGTAGGCTAAAAGTCCAAATTCAGGGCATCAGCTCCAGGGATAGCCTTTCTCTCTCTGTTGGCCTTCTCGTCAACGTTCCCCCTGGACTAGGAGCTTCTTCGCACAGGGACCCCGGGTCCAAAGTACACGCTTTGCTCCTGGCAGTGCTTGCTTGGTGGTAGGAGGTCCCCCTGTCTCTCTGCTCAGTTCTCTCTTTTATATCTCAAGAGATTGCCTCAGGATACAATCCACACCCCAAGTGCCACCCATCCACCCTCATTAACATCATAGAGGCAGGATTTACAACATATAGGAAAATCACACAATATTGGGAATCATGACTCAGCCAAATTGATACACACATTTTTGGGGGACATAATTCAATCCATGACAGCCTCTCACCAGATCCAACTTTAATGCTGTGGATGACCTGCAGGCAAGGCTGCTACTCGACCTTGAAGCTGCACATGCAGACCAGTATTTGGAGAAGCTGAAAAATGTCCCAGAAGAAAGAGCTGAGTGGAAGCTGAAGGAGCTGCAGGCCTAGCTGCTGTCTCATGCCAACAAGATGAGCTAACAGATCGGCAACAACACAAGAAAGCTGCCACCATGTCTGGTGCCTTGCCTCGTCCTTCACAGCGTAAAAAATATGGCTTCTGTTTAACTTCTGCCATCTACATCTCATGCAAAATGTCTTCTATAGGTAACACTGCCCAGAACTATACAGGAAGGGAATTCTGGGAAATGTGATTCCAATTTAGCTGAGTGAGTCAACATATCCAAAGCCACCAGAGCTCTAATTAGTCAATTTATCTTTTATGTCCTTTGATAAAGTTTTGTAGTTCTTGTCATGGATTGAATTGTGTCCCCTCAAAATATCTGTCAACTTGGTTAGGCCGTGGTTCTCAGTATTATGTGGTTGTCCTGCACTTTGTGATTGTAATTTTCCTGTGTGTTATAAATCCTAATCTCTGCCTGTGGTTTATGAGGCAAGATTAGATTATGTTAAAGAGAATTAGGATAGGATTGTAACATCCTTATTAAGGTCACATCCCTGATCCAGTGTAAAGGGAATATCCCTGGGGTGTGGCCTTCACCACCTTTTATCTTAAAAGAGATGAAAGGGAAGCAAGCAGAGAGTGGGGGACCTCATACCACCAAGAAAGCAGCACTGGGGGCAGAGTGCATCCTCTGGACCCGGTGTCCCTGCACCTGAGAAGCTTCTCAAACAGGGAAGATTGATGACAAGGACCTTTCTCCAGAGTTGACAGAGAGAGAAAGCCTTCCCGTGGAGCAAATTGCCATGAATTTGGACTTGTAGCCTACTAGACTGTGAGAGAATAAATTTCTCTTTGTTAAAGCCATCCACTTGAGGTATTTCTGTTGTAGCAACACTAGATGACTAAGACAATTCTTAATATACATTTCCTGATTAGTTTATTCCTTGGTATTTTGAATTTTTTGTTGCTGTTGTGAATGTTCATTTTTCTTTTAATGATTATTGCTGGTATATCGACAAAACTGTTTTACTATTTGTCTTGAATTAGTGACCTTTTGGAACTTAAATTCTAACAATTTTCAATTGATTCTCTTGTATAGGCAGTCATTTCACCTGCAAATTAATGTAATTATCTTCCTGACAAGGCAATGGTATATTTTATTTTTTTTGGCCTTAGCACATTGATCAAAACTGCCAGAATATTGTTACAGTAGTTGCACTGTTTCTGACTTTTAAGGTAAGTCTTCGGGTTTTGATCATTTTGGATTATGGTAAACTAGTGATTCTCAGTGTTCAGTAAACTTAAGAAATTACCTGGTATGCATACTTGCTAAAAACGCACGTTCCAAGAATTGTCAAAGAGGACCCCAGCTCACTCTGTTAAAGTCAAAGTAAAGAGTTTTATTGAAGGGATAGCAACTCGAGTGGGGAAACCAAGTTGGGGAACATGAAACGAAAGTGCAACATATCCCAAAGTGAGAGGGACTTTTTATACGGGAGAAGTCTAGAGAAGTAGTAATGATTAGTCATACATCAGTATTTATAAGTCATACATTAGTAATTATAGGTTGTACATTAGTTAATCTATAAACGTCCTGTCCTGGAGCTAGCCTACGTAAGCATTTTGTGAATATGGTTTTACTTATCTTTAAACGATAGGAGTGGCTTATACAAAAACATTCTTTTTGAGAGCAACTGTAGTTCTGACTAAACCATTGCCATCGCGTCAACTCTCACTCATAGGTCAGCAGTTCAAATCCACCAGGTGCTCCTTGGAAACTCTGTGGAGCAGTTCAACTGTCTTATAGGGTCGCTATGACTCGGAATTGACTCGATGGCAACGGGTTTGGTTTTGGGTTTTGGTAGTTCTGACTCTCCTCCCCTCATCTTCTCTGAGTTGGTGCAGGTTAACCCATTACTGTAAGCTTGGCTGGAATGTCTCTTATTTTTCAGGTATGAACAAAATGGAGTTCGTCTTGCATCCTGGGTAGAAGCTTCTCCTATGCCAAGTACCTAGATTTTGGGGGCTCTTTCACAGAATAGGAAACCCTGGTGGCGTAGTGATTAAGAGCTGTGGCTGTTAACCAAAAGATTGGTAGTTCGAATCCACCAGGTGCTCCTTGGAAACCCTATGGGGCAATTCTACTTTGTCCTATAGGGTCACTATGAGTTGGAATTGACTAGATGGCAATGAGTTTGGTTTTTTTTTTTTTTTTTTCACAGAATAAATGTTATATTTTATTAAATGCCTATTTAGCATTTAATATACAATAGGTGATGCCTAACAGATACAGTGAATGATAATTTTTCATTCATCCATTCAACAAATATTTATTAAGCACCCACTATGTGGTGAGAATATATTGATGAACAAAGCAAAGTTCCTGCTTTTGCTTTCTTTCCTGAAATGTTTACGGAGCATTAACACTTGAAAGATAGGCAAGTCTTTTGACTTTAAAAAATATTAACCTGCACCACTATTATTAAGCTTAGTTTCTCTGAGCTAATTAGGCCACTGTATGTTTCTTTTTTAACCCGTTAAAATGTGATGAATTATATTGCATTGTGATCAGAGAATTTTGTCTGAACATTTCTACTTTTTAGACTTCATTGAAGTTTTTTTCTTTTTGATGGCTGAGTAAATGTGTGGTTAATTTTTATAAATGTTCCATAGACATTTGAAAAGAATCAAGTTCTGTGTCATATAAAAAATTCTTGTGTATGAAATCATATTTGAAATTATTCTAGTTATCTATACCTTTTCTTCAGGGCTTTCAACTGGTTCCTTGGTGAGAATTTGCATTTCTGCCCCAGTTATACTGAATCAGAATCTACATTTTAACAAGATCCCCAGGTGATTCCTATGTATAACTTCCTGGGAACTTGTTAGAAATGCATATTCTCAGCAGGGGTTTGAACTGGAGCAAGCCATTTCTAAGCCTTGTTTTTCTTGACTACTTGGTTTATTTTATATACTTTACTGCTATGTTGTTTGACATGATCTTCTTACCTTATATAACTTTACTATGATGTGAATATTTTATCCATTTAGTCCCATTTAATCCCTTTTGCCTTGAATTCTACTGTGTTTAATGTTAATATTACCACTGCTGCTTTATTTTGGTTGTATTTTCTAGATAGATATTTTCCCATCTCTTTATTTCCAGTCTTGCTGATACTTTTTGTTTTATGTGTTTTCTTATAAACAGTAACTTGGTGGATGTTTCGTTTTGTCCCAGTTTAATTGTGTTTGTCTCTTTATAGAGAAATTTAACACATCCACATTTATTGTGATATTTTATATACTTGGTCCCTCTTGCATTTTAAATTTTTTTTAAGTTTTCTTCTTTGTTTTTTTTGTTTCCTGACAGTATTGATCATGTTTCTTTATTCTCTCCCTGCTTCCCCTCCCAGATTTAGAAGTCCTGCTTCTCAATTCCTTTTTTTTTTCTTCCCAGAAATAGTACATGGGTATTAAAATTTCTAAGGCAAAACTCTTAAAATTCATGATCTTCACATATGTGCCATAATTTAGTTATGTTTAGAATTATCCAGCCATGATCCTTTTTGCTCAGTGCTCTATAAATGATGTCCTACAATATTCTGGCATTTATGGTTGATGTCAGTCTTACTCCCTTTTGCAGGTAACTTTTTTTTTGGCCTGAAAACTCTAAGGATGTTCTTTTTGTTTTTGGAATGTATTTTTTCTTTTCAATGCCAAAGTCTTTGTCCTTTCTTTGCCCCCTGAGCTTTGGGAAAATTCTTTGGAATTGTTCTTATTTACTAATTCTGTCCTATGAAGCATTCATTCTACTATGCATTGCTTCTGTTGACTTTTTAATTGGGGACCAGAAGGTTTATCATCTTCGTAACCTCTTTCTTGTTCTCAGGGTGTCCTTTTTTCTTGAAAGCCTGCTATTGTTATTAGTATACAAATACACAAAGTGCGTTTAATTAACTTTTTCACATCTTTCTACTGATATAATTGACGTGTAATAAACTGTACATATTTAAAGTGTACAATTAGATATATTTTGACATGTGAAACTGTCACCACAGTCAAGATAATGAACATATCTGTCCTCCAAAAGTTTGCCTATGCCTCTTTGTAATCCTTCCTGCCCTTCCTTGTCCCCAGGCAATCACTGATCTGCTTTCTGTCACTGCAGATTAGTTTGTATTTTCTAGAATTTTATATAAACGGAAACATACACTATGTACTTTTTTTTATCTTCCTTCTTTCGCTTAGTATAGTTATTTTGAGATTCATCCATGTTGTGTGTGTTACTCATTTGTTTATTTTTATTTTGCACTTTGTTATCCATTCACTTGTTGATGGACATTTAGGTTGTTTTCAGATTGGAACTAATTCAAATAAACATACTGTGAACATCCATGTACAAGTTTTTGCATGGATATATACTCCCACTTCTATTGGGTAAATATAACTTAGGAGTGAAATGACTGAGTTATTATTTATGTTTAAATTTTTGAGAAACTGCTTAACTCTTTTTCCAGTCCCACCAGCAATGTATGAGAGTTCCAGTTGCCTCATATCCTTCTTAATACTTGGTATGGTGAGTCTTTAGTTTTAGCCATTTTAATAGATGTGTTTTGATCTCTCATTGTGGTTTTAATTTGCATTTTCCTAGTAATTTTTTATGTTGAGCATCTTCTCATATGCCTATTAGCCATTTTTATATCACCTTTAGTGCAGTACCTGTTCAAATCTTTTGCCCATTTTTGTACTGAGTTGTTTGTTTTTCTATTACTGTTCTTGAGAAATCTTTATATATTCTGGATGTAAGGTAAGAGATATCTTTATTAACTATGAGATTTATAAATATTTTCTCCCAGTCTGTTGCAAATATTTTCTCCCATTCTGTGGTTTTTCCTCATTCTCTTAACTGTGTCTTTCAGAGAGTAGAAGTTCTTAATTTTGATGTTTAATTTATTAAAATTTTTTCTTAATGTGTTGAGCATTTGGTGATGTAGCTAAGAACTCTTTGCATAACCCAAGGACACAAAAATATTCTCCTATGTTTTCTTACAGAAGTTTTATAGTTTTATGTTTTACATTTTGGTCTGAGATCCATTTTGACTTAATTTTTGTATATAGAGTATGGTATGGATTGAGGTTCATTATTTTTGCATATGGCTATCCAGTTGTTCCAGTACCATTTGTTGAATACCCTTTCTCCATTGAATTGTGTTTGTACCTTTGTCAAAAATCAATTGACTCTCTATGTGTGGGTCTATTTCTGAACTCTTTTCTTTTCCATTGATCTGTTTGTCTATTTTTACCCCAATACTGCACAGTCATAATTACGGTAGCTTTCTGATAGGTCTTGAAATCAGAAGGTATAAGTTCTCCAACTTAGTTTCTCTTTTTCAGTGTTGTTTTTGGCTATTCTAGGTCCTTTGTATTTCCATATAAATTTTAGAATATGTATAGTGAGGTACCTATAATTTTTTTATATCAGTTAAAGTTTTTTGGTTGGAGGTCAAAAAAAGGAAAAAGGTTTATTGGGAAAATGCTAGGGTAGCTCATAGTAGAGGGTGAGCTGCAGGAATTAGTGCAGCTCTGAGAACCTTAGGGATTAGACCTGGGGACTTGATGTTCTCATGATTCTCTTAGCCTCTTATGTTTGTGTCTCTCTGCATGTTGATTTCATTTTCCTGGACTGTTCCATGTAGTGTGGCTCATTTCCTCCAAGAAGAAGAGAACTTTTCCTCACCAGCTCCACTTAGCAAAATCCTGGAAAGGAGTTTGGCCCAGCCTGGGTCACTCTCATCACTAGATTAATCACTGTGGCCAGGGAGACAGGGAGCTCTAATTGGTCAGCTCTGGAGTTGGGGTATTGTGATAAACATTCTCCCAAAGGAAGGGAATGCTCTCATTAGAAGAAGTATTAGGAAGTAGTTGCTGGATAGGTAAACACAATGGATGTCCACTACCATATAGTACACATTGTTGAGAGACAGAAGAATAATTTGATGACCTCAAAGTAATAGACTTCAGTCAGTAGGCTTTCTAAAATTCTCCTTAATACACAGTGCTATATAAACCGTTGTTCCTATAAAGCTAACCTATTATCCTCAGGCCTTATGGTATATTACATATAACATGTTAAGAAATACTAGTTTTTACAACAGGGTTTTTTTTTTTTTAATATTTGTGAAATTATTGCTCACGTTGTATTGTTTGAATATTATGTGGCAGCCCATAATCTTCATTAATGTTTTTCTGTGCTTTCTATTATAGGTTGACTGGAAATGTAAACAAAATAGGCTGTTGGTTTCCTGATGGCTTTTAGTATATACTGACATTGGTTGTGATGGCATCAGAAACTGAGAAGATCCATGCTTTACTCCAGCCTTGTAGTACTGAATCTCTTATATCCAGCCTTGGTCTGGGAATATTATGCCTAGTAGCTGACAGACTTCTTCAGTTTCCCATAATTCAGCAAAATGACTGGCTTCGTGCCCTCTCAGATAATGCAGTACATTGTATGATTGGCATGTGGTCATGGGCAATAGTTATTGGAGTCAAGAAGAAGACTGATTTGGGAGAAATCGTTTTAGCTGGATTTTTAGCCTCTGTTATTGATATAGACCACTTTTTTCTGGCTGGATCTGTGTCTTTAAAGGTAAGAAGCATATATTGTCATTTTTCTGGTCTTTAACTTTTTTTTAGCACTGTTATACTGATCTTCACAGATCATTTTACAGCTAATTAGAATTAGCCTTATTATAAAATAAGAAAGTCCATTCATTCAGGTTTTTTTTTTTCAGCATCTAGTTCTTTCCCAAAGGAGCACATGGCTATGTTGTTAATCAAGTTATTTTCCATCGCAAAGTACAGGTAGTCTCTGACTTACGACAGAGTTCTGTTCCGACAACTCTGTCATAAGTCAGTTCTGACCTTTAATACTTTTTTGTTTGTTTTAGGTTTCATTATTATTGTCTTTTATTTTCAATATCCTTAAAAATCTGATCTTTATTTGTCTTTGGGAGTTGGAAACATTACATATAAACTTACAGATATATTTTAATGTGTACATACATATTACTAACAATAGGATGTACAAGAAAAAAAATCAGTCATAAGTGCATAACTTGAACGCATTGTAAGTCGGGGACTACCTGTACTATGGATGCACCCAGAAAATTATAGACTCGCTAATTGTACCAGAAAAGTTCAGTGATGGCTTTTAGAGAATGTATTTAGCTGATCTTGAAGGATTAGCCAAATGGTTTAAATTAATGGGGGTCATTCTCAGGGCTGTCCTAGTTTTTTTTGTTCAGTGTTCTTTCTTCAAGGCTTACATTTCCCCCCTTATTCTCTATGTCTTCTACTTAGCATGTAGCTCCTAGGTGCTCCATAAAAAGTTAAACAGTTTCCCACGGAGCGGCTGGTGGGTTCTAGCTCCCAACTTTTTGGTTAGCAGTCGAGTGTGTAACCACTACACCACAAGGGCTCGTTGGACCCCAGATCTACTGAAGCTAAAACTCTGAGGGCGTGGCATACAACGTTTTCTATCAAGTCCTTCAGTTGATTTTGATGCATGCTACAATTTAAGAACCACTGCTCTAGGGATTTTCCTCTTAATCCTCACCCTAAATTGGGTTACAGGCCTGTGACAAATATGTTATTGCCTGAGTAGGTGCATTTTGAGGACAAAACGATCCAAAAATTCCATTGCCAGTAAAGAGAAGATCCCCATGTTTTAATAGCCTAGGAGGTGGAGTTAACATGCCTTGATAAAAGATAAGAAACTGATGGATAGAAAATTACCCCAACTCTCAAAAGATAAACCAAGGCGGTGCCAATGTTTCCTTTTAAAAATAATGTGGCACCTACTCCAAGAAATGGTCAAATGATTCATTAAAGCCTAAAATTCTTGGAAACAACCGAAGTGTTCATGCAGAGATGAATAAATAAAATTTGCTAAATACATAAAATGGAATATTGTTTGGCCATAGTGAGAAATGAAGTTCTGATAACATGCTGTGACACAGATGAACCTTGGAAACATTATGCTCAGTGATACAAGTCAGACATAAAAGGACAAGTACTGTATGACCTCCTTTATATGAAATATCTAGAATGGCAAAGGCATAGAAGTCAAACTTTATTAGCGGTTAGCAGGGGCTGAGGGGGCAAAGGAGGTTATCCCTTAAGGGGAAATAAGAAAGTGGGGATGGCTGCACACCATGGTGAATATAATTAATGTCACTGAATGGTACACTTAAAAATAGTTTAAAAATGGCAAATTTTTGTATATATATTTTACCACAATAAAAAAATTGAAAAGAGTTGAATAGTTTTAAAATGATTCCAATCCTGGGGAATGCCTTTCATGAATTCATTCCCTGAGTCCCTCTTGGGGCCAGAGGCATGCATTTCAGTGAGCTGGCTGGAACACAGTCACTGGTAGAGAAATTGAGGAATTTCATTGAGGCATTCAGGGATTTAGCTATACAGTGACCCAGTTAGCATCTCAAATGAACAAAACATAAAATAGTAGTTGAGATAATATTTTCTGAGTCACAAGGCCTGTCTACCTTTTATGTGTTTATGTGTGTTATGTTGTAAAAAAATAGAGCAAGGACTTTGTCTGCTTTGTTCACCACTGCCAGGAACAGCACCTGGGTCTCCTAGTGGGTGTTCATTAAATATTGGTTGAACAAATGAGAAATTAACACTTCTTGTTCTAAATGTGCCAAGTACTGTACCAGGTATTTCTCGGAAGTTGTCACACTTACGCAGAAACTTATCAGTAAGTGCTGATTAAAGACAAATTTTAACTTTTTTGCTGTAAGTGGAGTCAGCACTGTTGTTTCAGATTGCAGGTTCTAGAGTCAGAAGACCTGAGCTTGAATCCTAGTTGTGTGATGTTAACAGAGCACTTCCTTCTCTATGTTAGCTTTTTAAAAAAAAAAAAAATTTTTTTTTTTATTGTGCTTTAGGTAAAAGTTTATAGAGCAGATTAGTTTCTCATTTGATAGTGTGTACATAAAGTGTTCCATGACATTGGTAGCATTCCCCACAATGTGTCAGTACTCTCCCCATTTCTCCAGTGGGTTCCCTGTTACCTTTTGTCCGGATTTTCTACCCCTTCCTGCCTGCTCACATCTTTGCTTTTGGGCAAATGTTGTCCTTTTGATCTTGTATAATTGATTGATCTAAGAAACACGTTCCTCTCAAGTGTTAAATTGTTTATTTTATGGGCCTGTCTGCTGTTTGGCTGAAATGTGGTCTCCAGGAATGGCTTCAGTTCCTATGTCTTAGGGCCATAGTCTTGGGGGTTCTTCCAGTCTCTGTCAGACCAGTAAATCTGGTCTTTCTTGTGAATTTGATTTTTTGTTCTACATTTTTCTCCTGCTCTGTCTGGGACCCTCTGTTGTGATCCCAGAGTGGTCAGTAGTGGTAGCTAAGCACCATCTAGTTCTACAGGTCTCAGGGTCATGTAGGCTGTGAGTTATGTGGTCCATTAGTCCTCTGGACTAATGGCTCCGTTGAGTCTTTGGTGTTTGTCGCTTTCCTTTGCTCCAAACGGGAAGAGACCAATAGTTGTATCTTAGATGATCGCTCGCAAGCTTTTAAGACCCCAGGCACTACTCACCAAAGTAGGATGCAGGATATTGTCTTTATGAACTGTGTTGTGCCAGTTGACCTAGATGTCCCCCAAGTTTCTGGTCCTTCGCCTTCAAGCCCTAGGAACTTTGTCCCACAAGGTGTTTGGTTATGTCTAAGAAGTTTTCATGACCGTGCCCGTTGTGTGCTCTGTTGTCTATATTAATATACATGCAGCATCTACAATTATGTATGTAGAAATATCCACAACCAAACCTTTATCTGCAGGTGGGTGTGCTCCCTTACACCCTCCCACACCTTTTTAGCATACCTGTCTAATTATGTGAGCCCTGGTGGCGTAGTGGTTAAGAGCTCGCCTGCTAACCAAAAGGTCAGCAGTTTCAATCCACCAGCTGCTCCTTGGAAACCGTATGGGAGAGTTCTGCTCTGTCCTATAGGGTCACTATTAGTTGGAATTGACGGCAACGGGTTCAACCGGTTATCTACCTGTGCATCTATTTGTAAATTATTGTTTATTAATACTATTGTTGCAGGATTGTCTGTATTATGGTAATTATCATAGTTGCTCTTTATTCTGGCATTCCTCTCAGTGTCTTCCTTTGCCTTGGTCATATTGTGATGACTTCCCCCATATAGTGTACTGCCTTTCCCTTCACCAGTATTAACACGTGTCTTCTATCTAGTTAGTAATTTTCCCTCTCTCCCTGTCCCATCCCTGGTAACCATCAAAGAATAGTTTTTTTGTTTGTTTTCTATGTGTAAACCTTTTCTTGTTTTTTTGTAATAGTGGTCTCATACAATATTTGCCCTTTTGTGATTGACGTATTTTACTCAGCATAATGTCCTCCAGATTCATCCATGTTGTTAGATGTTTCATCATTATCCTTTATCGTTGCGCAGTATTTCATAGTGAGTATGTACCACAGTTTTTTTAGCTATTCATCCATTGATGGGCACCTAGGTTGTTTCCATCTTTTTGCTATTGTCAATAATGCTGCAGTGAACATGGGTATGCATGTCTGTTTGTGTCACAGCTCTTATTTCTTTAGGGTATATATCTTAGAATGGGATTGCTAGATAATATATATTTCTATTTCTAAATTTTTAAGGAATCATCATACCATTTACCATAGTGGTTGTACAATTTACATTTCCACCAGCAGTATAAAAAAATCCCAGTCTTCGCACAACCTTGCTAACATTTATTATTTTCTGTTTTCTTTCTTTCTTTTTTTTTTTTTTTTTTGATTAGTACCATTATTGTTGGGGTGAGATGTTATATCATTGTAGTTTTGATTCGCCTCTCTCTAATGGCTAATGATCAGGAACATTTCTTCATGTGTCTGTTAGTCACTTGAATGTCTTCTTTGGTAAAGTGTCTGTTCATATCCTTTGCCCATTTTTTAATTGGATTGTTTGTCTTTTTGTTGTTGAGGTGTTGAAGTTTTCTATAAATTTTGGAGATTTGACCTTTGTCAGATATGTCATAGCCAAAAATTTTTTCCGAGTCTGTAGGTTCTCTTTTTACTCTTTTGCTGAGCATAACTTTTTAATTTTTAGGAGGTCCCATT
Source organism: Trichechus manatus latirostris (assembly GCF_000243295.1). Classification (NCBI taxonomy): domain Eukaryota; kingdom Metazoa; phylum Chordata; class Mammalia; order Sirenia; family Trichechidae; genus Trichechus; species Trichechus manatus. Next base: position 2,877,116 of record NW_004444148.1, on the reverse strand, counting down.
TATCTAGTTCATCTTCTACTGTTTGTGTATTTTTAGTTATGTTTGGTATTCTGTTTTTGCCATATATTAAGGCTCCTAGTGTCCCTATTTTTTCTTTCATGATCTTTATAGTTTTAGGTTTTATATTTAGGTCTTTGATCCATGTTGAGTTAGTTTTCATGTATGGTGTGAAGTGTGGGGTCCTATTTCATTTTTTTACAGATAGACATTCAGTTTTTCCAGCACCATTTGTTAAAGATACTGTCTCTTCTCCATTTAATGGACTTTGGCCCTTTGTTGAAAATCAGCTGTCCATAGGTGGATGGATTTATGTCTTGTTTCTCAATTCTGTTCCATTGGTCTATATGTAATTATACCAGTACTAGGCTGTTTTGACTACCTTGGCTGTATAGTAGGTTCTGAGATCAGGTATTGTGAGGCCTCCTACTTTGTTCTTCTTCAGTAATAATTTACTTATCCAGGACCTCTTTCCTTTCCATATAAAGTTGGTGATTAGTTTTTCCATCTCGTTAAAGAACGTTGTTGGAATTTGGATGGGGATCACATTATAGATCGCTTTGGGTAGAATTGACATTTTCACAATGTTGAGTCTTCCTATCCCTGAGCATGGTATCTTTTCCCATTTATGTACGTCTCTTTTGGTTTCTTGTGGTAGTGTTTTGTAGTTTTTGTATAGGTCTTTACATCCCTGATTAGATTTATTCCTAAGTATTTTATCTTTTGGGGGGCTATTGTAAATTGTATTGCTTTCCTGATTTCCTTTTCGAAGTTCTCTTTTGTTGGTGTAGAGGAATCCAACGATTGTTGTATGTTGATCTTGTATCCTTCTATTTTGCTGTATCCTTCTATTAGTTCCAGTATCTTTCTTGCAGAATCTTTGGGATTTTCTGTAGGGTCATATCACTGTGAATAGGGATAGTTTTACTTCTTCCTTACCAATTTGAATGCCCTTTGTTTCCTTTTGTTGTCTTATTGCTCTGGTTAGGACTTTCAGTACAATGTTGAATAAGAGTGGTGATAAAGGGCATCCTTGTCTGGTTCCCATTCTCAAGGTGAATGCTTTCAGTCTCTCTCATTAAGAATAATGTTGGCTGTTGATTTTGTATAAATGCCCTTTATTATGTTGA
>NW_004444148.1:2850397-2875671 GCF_000243295.1 Trichechus manatus latirostris | reverse complement strand
AAGTCCAAATTCAGGGCGTCAGCTCCAGGGGAAGGCTTTTTCTCTCGTTGGCTCTAGGGGAAGGTCCTTCTCATAAATTTTCCCTGGTAGAGGAGCTTCTCAGCACAGGGAGCTCAGGTCCAAAGGATGCGCCCTGCTCCCAGTGCTTCTTTCTTGGTGCTATGAGGTCCCTTTGTCTGTCTGCTCACTTCTTTTATCTCCCAAAAGAAATTGGCTCAAGACAGTCCAATCTTGTAGATTGAGTCCTGTGTCATTAACATAACTGCCACCTGTCCTGCCTCATTAACATCATAGAGGCAGGATTTACAACATAGGAAAATCACATCAGATGACAAAATAGTGAACAATCACACAATACTGGGAATCATGGCCTAGCCAAATTGATACACATATGTTTGGGGGACACAATTCAATCCATGCCACTTCCTTTTTCAATGCTCTGAAATAGTTTGAGTAGTACTGGTGTGAGCTCTTCTCTGAATGTTTGGAAGAATTCTCCAGTGAAGCAATCTGGCCAGGGCTTTTTTTGGGGGGTGGGGGTGGGGTAGGTGTTGGTTTATTACTTCTTTAATCTTTTCTCTTGTTATGGGTCTGTTCAGCTTTTCTACCTCAGTTTGTGTTAGTTTCGGTAGGTACTGTATTACTAGAAATCTGTCCATTTCCTCTAGGTGTTCACATTTGTTGGAGTACAGTTTTTCATAGTATTCTGTTATGATCCTTTTTATTTCAGTTGTTTCTGTTGTAATGTCACCCATCTCTTTTGTTATTTTGGTTATTTGCTTCTTCTGCTTTTATTTTGTCAATTTGTCCAGTGGTTTGTCAATCTTGTTGATCCTTTCAGAGAACCAACTTCTAGTCTTGTTGATTCTTTCTATTGTTTTTCCGTTCTCTGTTTCATTTATTTCTGCTCTAATCTTTATTATTTCTTCTCTTCTGGTGACCATGGGCTTCTTTTGCTGCTCTCTATTTGAGTTGTAGGGTGAATGTTTTGATTTGTGCCCTTCTTTTTTGGTGTATGTGTTTATTGCTATAAATTGACCTCGGCGCAGTGCTTTTGCTCTGTGTCAGAGGTTTTGGTATGTTGTGTTTTTGTTCTCATTTGATTCTAGGAATTTTTTTATTTCATCTTTGATTTCTTCAATTACCCAGTGATTTTTAAGCAAAGTGTTATTCAGTTTCCATGTATTTAATTTTTTTTCCCTTGCTTTTCTTGTTATTGATTTCTACTTTTATAGCATTGTGATCAGAGAAAATGCTTTGTATTATTTTTGTGTTTTGGATTTTCCTGAGACTTGCTTTGTGGTCTAAAATGTAGTCTGTTCTGGAGAATGACCCATGTGCATTGGAAAAGAATGTATGCTTTGCTGCTGTTGGGTAGAGTGTTCTGTATATGTCTATGAGGCCTAGTTAGTGGTTGTGGCATTTAGGTTTTCTGTGTCTTTGTTGAGTTTCTTTCTAGTTCTGTCCTTCACTGAAAGTGGTGTGTTGAAGTCTCCTACTATTACTGTAGAACTGTCTATTTCTCTTTTCAGTGCCATTAGAGTTTGTTTTATGTATTTTGGAGTCCTGTCATTGGGTATATATTTATTATGGTTATGTCCTCTTGGTGGATTGACCCTTTAATCATTATATAATGTCCTTCTTTATCTTTTATGGTGGATTTTCCCTTAAAGTCTATCTTATTAGAGATTAATATTGCCACTCCTCCTCTTTTTTGGTTATTGTTTGCTTGATATATTTTTTTCCATCCTTTGAGTTTTAGTTTATGTATGTTTTTGTGTCTAAGGTTTGTCTCTTGTAGCATATTGATGAGTTATGTTTTTTTAATCCATTCTGCCAATTTCTGTCTCTTTACTGGTGTATTTAAGCCATTTACATTCAGTGTGATTACCGATAGGTATGAGTTTACTGCTATCATTTTGTTGTGCTTTGTGTGTGTGTGTGTGTGGTGTTGAGGGTTTCTTTGTTCTGCTTAATTTTCTGTGCTGAGTTCTTTTTGTTTGTGGATTTTCTTTTCATTTCTTTTGTTGTTGATTTTGTGTTCACTGAGTCTTTATGTTTTTCTTCTTTTTTATTTTGATAAGTAGGTTTATTAACTTTCTTTGTGGTTACCTTTAAATTTACCTTTATCTTCCTAAGTTTAAAGTAGTCCTTTATTTCTTGTATCGCCTTGACTTCCTCTTCATATGAAAGTTCTATAACTACACCATTTATTCCACCTTTTTGTTTTGGTATTGTTGTCATGCACAGTTGACATGTCTGGTTCCCTGTTTTCAGTCTTTTAGCTTTGTTTTATTTTTGAGAATTCTTTATCTGGGTTGGTATCTGTCTGTTGCTGTCCTGTGTCCTAAATCTCAGGTTGTTGTCTGATATTGTTGGTTCTCTGTACAAAGGACTCCTTTTAATATTTCTTGTAAGGTTGGTCTGGTTTTTACAAATTCCCTTAATTTCTGTTTATCTGGAAATGTCCTAATATTGCCATCGATTTTGAGAGACAGTTTTGCTGGATGTATAAGTCTTGGTTGGTAATTTTTTTCTCTCAAAGTTTTACATATGTCATCCCATTGGTTTCTTGCCTGCCTGGTTTCTGCTGAGTAATCAGAGCTTAGCCTTATTGGTTCCCCTTTGTAGGTGACTTTTCGTTTTTCCAAGCTGCTCTCAGGATTTTTTCTTTGTTTTTGGTTTTGGCAAGTTTGATTATGATATGTGTTGGTGACTTTCTTTTGGGGTCCTATCCTGTGTGATGACTGCTTCTTGGATGGATATTATCTTTCATGATATTAGGGAAGTTTTCTGTAAGCAAAAATTCAAGAATTCTCTCTGTGTTTTTTATTTTTGCCTCCTCCTGTTCTGGAATTTTGTCTGTGTAAATTTGTCCTCTAGATAGTGTCCCACAGAATTCTTAGGTTTTCTTCATTGTTTTTTCTGATTTTTCTTCAAACAAATTGGTGTCAAGGGGTTTGTCCTCTAGTTTGCTGACTCTGTCTTCCATTGATTCAGTTCTGCTCCTATGTGCTTCTATTGAGTTGTCTGTTTCGTAAGTTTTACTGTTAATCTTTTGGATTTCTAGTTGCTGTTTTTGTATGGTTTCTAATTTTTTATTTTGTCATTTTGTTCTTATATTGTTTTCTTGAATTCTTCTATTGCTTTGTCTGTTTTCCTTGATTTTTTTTTCTGTGTTTTCCTTTGTTTTATCTGTGTTTTCCTCGATCTCTTTCTTGATCTGTTGGAGAACCCTATATATTAGTCGTTTGAGTTCCTTATCAGGTGGTTCATTACCATTTCTTCTGGATGGTTTCCTGGTTCTGTATTTTGGTCACTTGCTGGAGCCATCTTGGCCTGCTTCTTTATGTGATTTGATACTGTCTGTTGTCTACAAGGCATTAAGCTGTTTTTTTTTTTTTTTTTTACTATATATTGATTTTTTGTTTTGTTTTGATATATTTGAGTAGGCAGGGTGTGCGTGCTACTCTGGTCACTAGTCTGGCCATACTGGAACTCTCGCCACCTGTCTCCGGGTGAGTGGGGCAGCAGCTGGGTGTGTGAGCTTGTGTCTCTGTTCCCTGGTCTTCCGGGGAAGCTGAGGATGTAGCTGACATTACTGGTGAGGTGATGTGTCCGTCCAGCAGGTCACCTGAGCATGGGAGCAGAGAGCATTCTCACTGGTCTCTGGGTTGGATTTTATGAGCACACACTGCTGCATCTCAGGTGGTTGGAGCGAGGGTGCCCAGGTCATCAGTTACCAGGTGGATAGTATGGAAGCTCTCACTGATGGTCCCAGACGGGCAGGGTTGCAGGAGGGTGGTTGGAATGGGTATAAGCCTCTGGTTTCAGGGTAGGGGGCAGTATAAGGGGTGAGGCAGGGGGATACTGTCGGGCCACAGGTGCCAACTAGGAGGGCACGCCCCTGTCCACTAGAGTGTGATGTGGGGGAGGATGTGCTGCCCGTCCTCAGGCCCCCAGCACAGGTGGCTAGAGGGAGTAGGAGGTGCCTGTGGTCTGCGGTCCCCCGGTGCAGATGGCTGGATGGAGCAGCAAGCACCACCAGTCCTGGGCCCTGGGTGTGGACAGTTGGGCATAGAAGTGGGTGCTACCAGTCCTTGGGCCCCTGGTGCAGTTAGCTGCACATAAGAGGGGGTGCCACCAGTCCATGGGACCCCTGCATCAGGGGCCAGCTGGAGAAGTGGACACCGCCAGTCCGCTGGCCCCAGTTCAAGTGGCTGGGTTTAAGAGTGGGCACCGGCAGTCCACGGGAGCCCAGTGTGGGTGAGTGGGCAGAAGACGGGGTGCCACCAGACCATGGGCTCCTGACACAGGTGGGTGGGCTTAAGGGGGTGCTGCCTGTGTACAGGCTCCCACCATGGGTGGCTGGGTAGAGAAGAGGGCACCCTGGATCACAGGCCCCCAGCAGGGTTGGGTGGGCAGAAGAGGGGATGCCACCAGTCCACAAGCCCCTGGTGCAGGTGGTTAGGTTGAGAAGTGGGCACCAGTGGCTGGGTGGAGAGGTGGGCACTGCTGGTCCGTGGCCCTCAGTGAGAGTGGCTAAGGGGCAGGTGCCACCGGTCCATGTACCCGACTCAGGGGGCAGGGTGGTGGTGGGTGCTGCCAGACCGTAGTCACGTGTGGGGGAGGATGGATGGGGGTGGGGGTACCACAGGTCCACGGCCCTCTGGCATGGCGGCTGGGAGGGGTGCGGTGGGTGAGATGAGTGCACTTAATTTTCACAGGGCAGGGAGCACCCCTGCCTGGCTCTGGACGTGGGTGCATAGTTGCTTCTGCTTGGCAGCACCTGGTGATGGGGGCTTTGGCTGGAAATGCTGCTTGCTTTGTCTCAATATGGTCATGCTGTGCAGGTTCAGCTGGCAGGGCACTGGCAATCCATAATTCTCTGTGTCCACTGTTTTTGTACAGTCTCTCCTTCCACTTGGCATTTGGTCCAGTTCTTCAGCCTTGCCTTTCATGCTTAGGGTTGCAAAGTCATCATCTGTATTTGATTCACTTGTTTTCTTGGGTCTTTGTTGTAAGAGAGATGTTATCAGGCATCTAACTATGCAGCCATCTTGGCCCACCTCCTCTTTACTAGCTTTTTATAGATTGATCTGTTTTCTTACTTCATTTCACTATTTTACAAGATTCCTTGTTCTAAGGTATTCTTGGTTAAGGCCGTGTCAACAAAAGGACTGTTGATGAGCATTAATATATTGTGGGTATAGAATTTAAAAACAAAGGTGGAGACAAAAGTAGAATAATAATACAGAAATGTTACATGTTCTGACTAAGTAGAAGTAAAACGATTAAAAGTGTGGGGAAGGGGGATGGTAAGAGGAAAATAGAGTAAACTTTTTGATGTTTAGTCAGTAGGTAAGAGTTAAAGAACACTTAAGGAGTAGGTTTACAGGATTTTTAGTCCAAGAGTGGTTTGGTTTGACAGCATGACAAGGTACAGTCTCTTAAATGGATGACTTTTTTTTTTTGCTTTTTTTCTTACAGGAACCTTTTTTATTTTATTTATTTTTTATTTTACTACTACTTTTTTTCATCACCACCCAATTTCCAAAGGGTGGCTTTCCCTTCCCTTCTTACCGTCTTCTCCCTCAGAAGCAATGCCTTTTCAAAGTCTTGAATTATCACACTTTAAAGTTGTCTCCCTGTAGTCAGTGCTCTGATCTCCCAGGACTCTAGTATTTTCACGCTTAGGTTGGACTTTCTCTTCCTACTGGTAATTTTAGATCAATCTTAGGTTTTCCCTCTTCTCTCTTCAATGCAGTGTTTCCTGGCTTGTGGTGGGAGTATGAGAGAGAACTCAACTGATTCTCTCTGGTGGTGTTTATTTTAATACTTACATGTAAGTAATTTTAAGTTTGAGCATTCTCTGACTTGTAGGTATGCTGAAGATGTGTGTTTTTGTATAGTTTTATTTGCCCTTCTCGTTCTATAATGTTTTTGGAGGATATGTGAGGAGATTCAAATTTAGGCACCCTTCACTATCCTCGGAGCCCTGGTGGCACGGATGTTAAGAGCTTGGTTAAGGGTTTAGTGTTTTGTTTTGTTTTTCACTATCTTCAGCTTTCTTTTTATGAGGAACTGTCTAGCTGCAACTGAGCCTTTAAAGTAGGTGGAAGCAAAACTTCACTCTTGGATTGTTCGGGAGTTAAGACTGAAATTTTCACTTGTTCAGATCTTGATTAGATTTTTTTGCAGTGGTTAGAATTTTACTGAAATGTAACGCAACTTTAAAATACTTATGTAAAATAATATTTCTAAATGTTGTTAATAAATTCTGAAAATATTCAAGACTAATATAAAATGATTATAACAAAAATATTTTTATTTTATTGCCTTTACTTATTAAAGAATATTTGTTTGGTTGTGAGACTTTTCTCAATGCTCTTAGAGGCCCCAGACAATTCTTTAACAATACAAATTATACAAACCATATGTTTAGAATATAAATTATGTTCATATTGTGACTTTTCCAGGCAAAAATACAGGAAACTTTAAAAAAAAAAAAAATCACTGTGTTCCTGAGATCTTGATTTCATTTTTAATGCAAAGGAAATCCTGTTCATTCTTTATCTTCTCTTTCTTATACACGGTAGATTTGATTCATGTATCCTGAGGTGGCATAGAAAATGTTTCCCTTGCATTTCCAATAGACTCCTGGAAGAGATTTTAAAATATTAAGAAGCATCTATAAAATTTTGTTTTACCAGCAAGGATATGATACCAGCTACTACTTTCTCCCCTTAGGCTGCTTTGACTCTTCCACGAAGACCTTTCCTTCACTGTTCTACTGTGATACCCATTGTGGCTCTGACGCTGAAGTTTGTTATGCACCTTTTCAAGCTCAAAGGCTCATGGTGCTTTCTACCCTGGATGTTATTTATATCCTGGACCTCACACCACATCCGAGATGGAATCCGTCATGGCTTGTGGATATGCCCGTTTGGAAAAACTTCTCCTTTACCATTCTGGCTTTATGTAATAATCACATCATCTTTACCTCATATCTGTTCATTTGTTATGTATTTAACAGGGACCAGACAAATGATGTCTTCAAAACGTGGAATACATATTGATGTCTGACATTATCATATGACTGTTCTGGAGAAGCAGGTAGTTCAGATGATAATAATTGAGTTGCCAACTTTAAAGTGAATTTTTAAAATCAGAGTTAGACACTTACATTGTTTAATTATTATAATTCCTGAATTCTCTTGCTAGGAGGCACTTAAAACTTAAAAAAAAAAACCTGTTGTAATTTTGATTCTGTCTTCTGTAACACCAGAGTACAATGTTAGAGTTTTGTTTATTTCATGTTATATTTTATAGCTTCTTCAGTTTAGCTTGACTTTACTGTTTACTAGTACCTCTGTTAGATTAATATCCAGGTAAGTTTTCTGGAAGTCTGCCTTTAAGTTAGACCATTTCCTGATGAAAAACATCTCAAATTTTAGGGTGACTAATTTGTGGAAAGTTAGCATTATATTTGGGTCCACATGTTCCTAAGATATTGAAATGACCAAAATAAATGAGATCATAAATAAGATATATAGTGAATACTAACTTTTATTTATTTCATATATGTTGATCCTAACTGAAATTTAGTTTGCAAAGTACCTTAGTGACTTATGATTATTGGCAGAATCTGCTTCAGAGCACTTGTGAGAAACATAATATTTATAAATCACCATAACAGTACATCTAGGTTATTGTTTCAGAAATCAGTTTAGGAAATAATTAGTTGTGATATGTTGACTATGGTAACATCTTACCGAAGTATTCCTTTTTAATATCTTTGTCCAAGAATCTCATGTCTTAGAGTTTTATCTATTTTGAGAAATATAACTAAAGTTAACAAAATACTCATTAACAAAGTTAAGAAAATATTGAAACCTATGATTCTGTGGATCATAACCACAGAATATGAATTCACACAAAAAAGGACTTGTCAGTAATGTAATTTCAAATACAAACTTCTGCATGTGCCATTAAAACAGTTTTTGTTACTGTTAACTTGTTTACGCATTATTCTAAAATATTGTGCCAGTTAAACCATTTTTTAAAAATTGGCCTGATATTGAGAGACAAAAAGCATATTTTTTTCAAAATAAAGTAATCATAGAAAATTAGCTTTTTCCTGTGTTCTTTCAGGTTGATTTTCTGTTAAAATGGTTAATGTTTTTTAGAGAAGAAAGATTTCATTGCTGTAAATTTTACATTTACACAGTTTCAGGTTACCTTAATATTAAAATCAATGCTCCAAAGATACCTGCATTTCTTTGTGGCATATGTACCATCTACTGTCTCCAGACTTTCTTATAGATTTGTATTTTATTATGCTAGTGATTGTGTGCCTTATACTCTGAGAAATGATGGATGATTCATAAAGCCATGTCTATCCAAAGCAAATTTTTCTTACATGATATTAAATAGTTCAATAAAATTGTCATGAAGGTTCAAGCTCTTTAGTTAGAGATGTAACTTTTTTCTTGTTATTAACAAATTGATTGCAATCTATATTTTACGATCTATTAGATCTTACAATCTATTATTATCTTCCAAAAGCAATTATTGTGTCACTTTCATTGGTATCATAGTAAATATGATATAGTAAAGGTAAACTTGATTAAGGTAGAGATTTTTTTAAAGCATCTGATTTCAGAAGTAACTTTATAAAACTATGGGGTTAACTTTACCCAAAGAATTTTGTTTTTGTCCTGGGTAGGGGGAGGCTGGCCAGGCCAGAAAGACCCCACCATGTGTTAGCAGCTGACCTCAGGGAAGGGGGGATGATTCAATCAATCATGCCTATATTATGAGGCCCCATTAAAGGCTCTGGTCATAAAAGCTACAGGGGCTTCCTGGTTGGTGAAAGACATCGCCCCTTTTTGGGACATGGAAACTGCAAGTTGGCAAGTACAAGCCATTTTAAGCTGAAACTCCAATTCTAGAAGTTTATTCTAAGGAAATAAACAGGTTAGTTAAAAAGGAGAAGGATTCCCAATGGTTGCTTATAATGGCAAGGAAAAAAAAAAAAGGAAACCACTTAAAGTTTTTCAATAGAAAATTAGTAACCTAAATTAGAGGGAGACTCTCAATGAGATGGATTGACAACAGTGGCTACAACAATAGATTGAAATAGCAACGATTGTGAGGATGCTGCAGGACTAGGCAACAATTAGTTCTGTTATACATAAGGTCACTCTGAGTTGGAGCGACTTGATGGCACCTAACAACAACAAATTATTGTCTAAACAATGAGATACTAATGGCTAAACCCACCCACTACCCCGGAGTCAATTCCAACTTATAGCAACCCTGTAGGACAGAGTAGAACTTCTGCATAGGGTTTCCAAGGCTGTAAATGTTTATGGAAGCAGACTGCCACATCTTTCTCCCTTGGAGTGGCTGGTGGGTTCAAACTGCTGACCTTGTGGTTGGCAGCTGAGCACTTTAACCACTGTGCCACCAGGTCTCTACTAATGACTAGAGTTGTTTAAATCAGTGAGGTAGACCTTGTAATGATATGCATAGATGTCTATGTGAAATACTTTTAAAATAAAAACCAGTAATAGTATGATTCAATTTTTGTAAAATACATATATCTCTATGTGTAGAAAACAGTTCTGAAACATAGTTACCAAGCAGTTAGCAATGGTCACCTCTGGAGAGTGGGAACTTTTGCTTTTACTCTATATTTACATATTATAGGTATTTATAATAAGCGTGTATTCTTTTGTACTAAATAAAGGTACTTCCATCTTTCTATCATAACTACGATTCTCAGCTGTGGAGCAGGTTTGGCCTGATACCATCATCTGAACTTGCAGCTCCTCAGAGGGTTTAACAGTGGACTGTAGTGCTCCTTGTCCTGAGCTGTTGACATGCTACTGTTTCCGCATTGGATTCAGTACCTCAGTTAGACTCATAGCCATCACTGTTTTTTATTATTTCATCAGACTGCAGCAATATACCAAGACCCACATTAGATCCAGCCCCAAGCCAGTAGGTTCACAGCAATCCCACTGATCTGATAAACTCCTGTTAATAACCTATCTCCACAGTAACTTTGCACTGTGTGTAAATTCAAGGCCTTGCCACATGTGTCCCCTTGCATTTCTTTACTTCCCAGGAATAATGATAATAGTTCAAGGGCTTGTAAAGCATTTTTCCCTTCCGAATGAGCTTTTAAGAAGTGATTTGACTTACCTGCCAGCAGCACTAATTAATGTTGCATCAAGGTCTGGGCAGCGTTCCAATCCTATCAGCCCAATAATTGCCTGAACAGGAGGGGAGTGTTAGATTAGAGCTCTAGCACACACCATGATCCTCCTCAGACCTCTGTGTGAGCTTGCAAAGAGAGCACCCATCTGAACTCACACACCCTTACGCTCATTCAGTACTCATTTGACTTAATGTTTGCTGACCACCTCTTATTGTTCCAGGTCAGCGATGCTAATACCGTGCATGTCAAATGGAAGGCAGAGAGAAAATTTTCCCTAAATATCTGAGTGATGCTAATAAAATGTAAAGTGTAGAACAATGGTTACATAACAGAGACTGTGTGCAAGTGTAACACATCTAAATGACAGTGGTCACACCTCATTATCCTCAGCTATTTCACACAAGCACAGCCAGGGTGTGACTGGAGCATTTTAAAGTATTTGTGAAGGGCCCTGCTATAGGGACCACATTGTGTGCTGAAGAGGCCCTGCTCTCCTTGGAGAGCCAGTGTAAATACCACTCTTCGTGGACTTTGTTCCTGAGTGCCCAGAGTCTATAACAATAGTCACTCAGTGTTGGGCCCGGTTCCCTGGCCAGCAGAGGATTTGATGTTTCCCTAGATTCTTAAATGATTGATAGCTGCTCTTGTGTAATCCGGCCTCGGTGAAAGGTAGCATGGGCCCCAGGCCAATGCTTGGAAAAGGCTCTGCCATTCTTAGGGTGTGAGAACCAGAAGAAATCACTCTGCAAGCTCCCTGTTGCCGTTTTAACATAACAATCCAGATGAGAGTCAATGAAAATAAATCTCGGGAATCGTTGAAAGGGTAAAAATATTACGGAAGAGTGAGAAGAAAGTATAGAAGAGAGATGGAAAAGTCTTCCTAACCTGGCTTGTTTGGGAGTTATAGAACACACCCTCTGTGTATGTGTGTGTTTGTGTGTGTGAGTTTTCTATTGTTGCTGTAACAACGTGTATGTGTGTGTGTTAATTTTCTATTGTTACTGTAACAAACTACCACAAATTTAGTGGCTTAGAAACAATTTATTATCTTACAGTTTTATAGGTCAGAAGTCTGATACAAGTCTTAGAGTGTAAGGTTGGCAGGACTGTTTTCCTTTCTGGAGGTTTAGGGAAGAACCCATTTCCTTGCCTATGCCAGCTTCTAGAGGTTGCTTGCATTCCTTGGCTCGTGGTCCCTTTTTCTGTCTTCAAAATCAGCAATGGCAGGTCAGTTTCTTTTTGTGATGCATCTCTCTGACCACAGCTGGGAAGGGTTCTCTAATTTTAAGGACCCATGATTAGATTTGGCCCATCTGGATAACCCAAAGCAATCTCTCCGGCTCAAGGTTCTTAATTTAATCACATCTGCAAAGCCTCTTTTGCCATGTAAGGCAACATATTCATAGGCAGGGACCAACCTCGGAAAATAGTGCGGCAATTAGTGTTAAATTGCTGAATGATCTCTTACAGCTTGCGATGGTCACAGCTGGCAGTGGAAACTGTGATGGCCAATAGAAACTGCTAATTGGCGCCCGGCCTCAAGCAGTGCCCAGGGCACACAGGCAATGCCCAGGGCAAGCACCCTACCTGCCCAACCCCCCTCCAGTTAGGCCTCTGTCATAGGTTCCAGGGATTAGGGTGGGACATCTTTGGCAGGCATTATTCTGCCTATCACAACTCCCTAGGTATTTTTAGTTGTTATTTTGTTGGTAGTAGTTTTGTTTGTCTAATATTGTTACTGCAATAACGCAGATTGGAGCCACCTGCCGTAATAGCCAATTCTGAGACCGGTGAGATGAGCAGCAAGAGGTTTATTATATATCGATATATAGCAGACAGAGGGGAATAGATTCCTCCAAAATACCCGTGTACCCCACTGGAGATCGGCTGAAGGCTTTTACAGGGACAGGATTATGTATCTTCGAAGTTTGTGTTAGTTTCCCCCTCAGGTGGTGATGTCTTAGATGAGTTAATCTTCTACTGGTATTCTTGGGGGTTATTTGGTGACATCCTTGGGGACTATCTGGCGACATCTGTATTTTTCTTGTCACAAGATGGGTGCTTCGTTTGGTTTTTATCCTTAGATCATTATCACTTGTTTTCCACCCTCCAAGGAGGAACATCGGTTAATCTTAACCCTTTTGTAGAGACTGGAGAAACAAGATCATGAGACAATGTGGTGGTTAGCAATGGTGAGTAAATAATAGTGAGCCAGGCCTGTGCAGCCTCTTCCAATATGAGCTAGCGAGCCACCTTGCACACTTCTGAGACAGCTTTCTTGAATCACTGTGCCCTGGACAAGGCTGTAGCCCTGGTGTCTTTGGAGAAGTCAGTCACCCACTTTGAGCCAATAAGGCATAGGCTAAGGCTAGAACACTTTTTCTGCTCTAATATTCTGTAATCCCCAACCTCCAAGTCACCCCATCTGCTGCCGAGTGGAGCAGACACTAGCCATCCCTGCCAAGCCATCTCCTGCCTAAATTCATGAGCAAAACAAATGTTGTGTTTGTTTTAAGCCACAAATGTAGCTGGAACATTTTTTATTTAATTTTTTTTTCTTTTACCTCTGTATTTTTAAATGTATACATAGTGTAGTAAAGAACACAGAACTCTGAAGCTAAACTGCTTGGGTTCCAGTCCTGGCTCCAACTTCAAGCTCTATGACCTTGGACAAATTACTTAAATTCACACCTCAGTTTCCTCAACTGTAAAAAGGAGGGAATAAGAGTAGCTACTTCATAGGATTGTTCTGACAATTAAGTGACAACATATGCAAAGTGTTTACAACAGTGCTGTCTTAGTCATGTAGTGCTGCTATAACAGAAATACCACAAGTGGATGGCCTTAACAAAGACAAGTTTATTTCCTCACAGTAAAGCAGGCTAAAAGTCCAAATTCAGGGCGTCAGCTCCAGGGGAGAGCTTTAGCTCTCTGTCAGCCTTCTCATCAATCTTTCCCCAGACTAGGAGCTTCTCCGTGCAGGGACACTGGGTCCAAAGGATGTGCTCTGCTCCTGGTAGTGCTTTCTTGGTGGTATGAGGTCCCCCCTGTCTGCTTGCTTCCCTTTCCTTTTTATCTCTTGAGAGATAGAAGGTGGTACAGGCCACACCCCAGGGAAGCTCTGTTTACACTGGATCAGGGATGTGACCTTAGTAAGGGTGTTAAAATCCCACCCTAATCCTCTTTAACATAAAATTACAATCACAAAATGGAGGACACTCACACAATACTTGGAAATATGGCCCAGCCAAATTGATACACACATGTTTTGGAGGACATAATTCAATCCATGACAAGTGCCTACTACAAAGAGCTGTGTATGTTTTAGATGCTGTGTTTGTTGTTGTTATTGGTAATATTGGTGAGATAGGCAGAATTCTAAGAAGGCCTTGTGATTTTTGCTCCCTTGTTTTGAGTGCAGGCATACATGGTGATTTGCTTTTAGCCAATAGAATATCACAAAGGTAAGGGATTTTGCTAATGTAATTAAAGCCCCTGAGGTTGGCTTTAAGTTAATCAAAAGGGAGAGTACACTGGATGAGCCTGAGTTAATTAGGTGAGCACTTTTAAAGATAATCTAGAAGTCAGAGACTCTCATTCTTGCTGGCCTTGAAGAAGCAAGCTGCTATGAGTCCTATAGTTATGAGGAAATGGATGCTGCCAACAACCACCTGATCTTGGATAATAAAGGAGTGTTGTTTCAAACTGCTGTTTGTGGTACTTTGCTATGCAACAATAGAGAACTAATACTAAAAAAAAAAAAACCAAAAAACCAAACCCGTTGCCATCGAGTCAATTCTGATTCATAGCGACCCTGTAGGACAGAGTAGAAATGCCCATAGGGTTTCCAAGAAGCGGCTTGGATTCAAACTACTGACCTTTTGATTAGCAGTCAAGCTCTTAACCGCCGCCATAAAAAAATTCAGCCATAAAAAAAGTATATACAACAAAAAGATGTTTCCATCCCCCAGAATTTCACTCTCCCTAGAGGCAACTACTAATAAAAACTTGTGCTTTATCATTCCAGAAATTGTCCATGCATTTGTGTGTGCATGTGGTGTGTGTGTATTTAGTCTCTATACATACGAGACTATAGCTCTGTATCTATATCTATATATTCCTCCCACCGTTTTGTACCTTGTTTTACTTGCTTAAAGACCAAAGATCTTTCCTTACCATACATTGTTATTTTTCACTGTTGCATAGTAGTCTATCGTGTGGAAGGTGGAAGTGCCGTAATTCATCTTTCTGGTATCCTATTGATAGATACGAGACGAGCTAAGGACAGAAAAGGCCTTAAATGACAAGTTATGTTAGTTAAAAATTTTTTCTAGAAGAATGGTGCAAATGTTTGCTTCCTCCTAATCTGTCCACTTGTAGCTGTCTTTCAGATCGGCCAATTAGAACTAGAATCCTGGGCATGCACAGTGTTGTAGGGGAAAAACATCACAAAGTTTAGTAAAGTAAAAAAGTTGTATTTGGCGTATATTCAAAAGGACAAAAGTGGGAAGTGGACAAGCATGCTGCCAGAGCTAGAACGTCTGCCTGAATCCAAAGAATATCACAGAATAGGCAAGAATGGGAAAACGGACAAGCATGCTGCCACAGCTATGTCTGCCCAAGTCCAAAGAATATTACAAAATCATCAGTATATATCAACATCACAAAATGGGTAGAATCATTGAAAGCGTCACTTTTTCACTGATTGGCTAGAAGTTGTAATCTTACATTTTGAATCATCTTTCTTAACAATCATTGGTACAGGTTTCAGTTACGAAAGTCAGGGGGGTCTTCATTGGTCCAACAAACTTCTATCCACTAAATGTTAATAGAAAAAGACAAAAGGTGAGAAGTCCTTTGGGTTAGGTTTTATTGCCCTTTTGTGAAGACTTCCTTAAGATAATTTCTGAGATTGTCGCATCTGTTGTCTTATCTCAGGGCCCAGCTGATGTGTTTTTGTGAGTCTGTGAGGGCTCAGCTCCTGCTGGGTCACATCCTGTATGCTCAAGGAGAGGGAGTATAACGCCAATATTATTTCCTAAATCAACAGTAAGAGACCAGGTTGACCGTCAGATGGCTTCATCCCATAAGTGTTGCCTAGGAACCAAAATCACCGGACATACGTCATCGAGTGGTGACTGAGCCCATTTCCGAATCGACAAGTCTGTCAGCCACTTCTGTGCCAGAATCCTACCCCGACTCTGTTTTGAATATATACGAAGTTAATGCATATGTATGACTTCCTTTTCCCGCGTGATATAAAACTGCACTCCCAGCCCTTTGTTGGGAGACAGAGTGCTTTCGGGGAGGATCCCCCCTCCTCTCCTTAACTCGCTGCGAGTAATAAACTATGCCTTGCTTTAAATCCGCTTGACTCTTAGTTATTCTTAACGAGAGTACAAGCGGCGAACCCATTGCCTTCGGTAACAGGTATGCAAATTGATTTTTACAATTTGCTATTAAAAATAATCCTACAATGAGATTCTTGTACTTACATGTTTGCACACACATGTCTGTGTCTGTAGTGTAAATTCCAGTAGTGAAACTCTTCGGCCAAAAGATATCTTCATTTTAAATTGATAAATATTGCCAAATTGACTCCTAAGAATCTGCACCAATTTACATTTCTACTAACTATATATAAGTAAATACTTACTAACACCATGTAATGTGAAACATTTTGATCTTTGCCAATCTGGTAGGTGAAAAATGTATCTCACTATAGTTTTGTTTTTATTTGGGTTTTATTAATTTTGAGTAATACTGAGCATTTAAAAAATTATCTAAAAGCCATTTTTATTTCTGTGAACAACCTGTTCGTATCCGTGGCCCATTTCTCTTTTGATATTCAACATCTCTTTCTATAATAACCTCTTGTCTGTTGTATGTCCTACAAATCCAACACCGTCTATCAGTTTGTCATACTGGAAGAGGCTGCATAGGTCTGGCTCACTATTATTACTCCCCATCACTAACCCCTACATTGTCTCATGATCTTGTTTTTCCCTCTCGTTCCAGTCTGTACAAAAAGTTTAAGATTAACCAATGTTCCTCCTTGTAATGTGGAAAACAAGTGATAATGATCTAGGAATGACAAACTGAACAAAGCACCCATCTTGGGTCAAGAAAACCAAGATGTTGCCAGATAACCCCCAAGAAAAGATTAACTCACCTGGGACATGATCACCTCAAGAGAGAACTAACACAAACTTCTAAGACCTATAATCCTGTCCCTATAAAAGCCTTCGGCCGATCTCCAGTGGGGGAGATGGGTTATTGGAGGAATCTATTCCCCTCTGTCTCCTATATATTGATATATAATAAAACTTGCTGCTTACCTCACCCGTGTCTCAGAATTGGCTATTGTGGCAGGCGGCTCCAATCCGCGTTATTGCGGTAACAGTACTGTGGTGGCTTACTTGTTGCTATGATGCTGGAAGCTATGCCACTGGCATTTCAAATATCAGCTGGGTCACTCATGGTGGGCAGGTTTCAGCAGAGCTTCCAGACTAAGACAGACTAGGAAGAAAGGCTTCTAGATCTACTTCCGAATATCAGCCAATGAAAACATTATGGATAACAACAAAAATTGTCCAGTGTCACTCTGATGAATAAGATGCCCCTGACCCAAGCCATGCATGGTCGTTTCAATTGCTTCATATATATGTGAAAGCTGGACAATGAAAAAGGAAGACAGAAGAATTCTGATGCATTCAAACTGTGGTGTTGGCAAAGAATATTGATATATCATGGATTGCCAAAAGAATGAACAAATCCGTCTTAGAAAAATACAACCAGGATGTTCCTTGGAAGAAAATACAATCAGAATATTCCTTACAAGTGACTTCAGCTTGCTTACTTTGGACACATCATCAGGAAAGGCCAATCATGAAAAGTACATCATGTTTGGTAGAGGATCATCAAAAATGAGGGAAACCTTCAGTGAGATGGATTGACACAATAGCTGCAACAACGCACTCAAATGTACCAATGAACATGAAAATGGCACAGAACTAGGCACCCTTTAGTTCCATTATACATAAAGTCAAGGTGAGTTGGAGCTGACTCAGCAGCAACTAACAATAGCAGTGTCTTACAAATATCCCCTCTTTTCACAACTTTTTGCCATTTGTCTTTTATCGAGTTTTTTTTTATGATGAAATTTTACTTCTTTTGCATGTCAAATTTTTTATTCGTTTTTTTTCTTTTTTTATGGCTTCTGAGTCTTGTTTTCTGCTTAGAAAGTCCTTCCCTGCTCCAAAACTTAAAAAAAACTCTTATTTCCTTGAGTATTTTTATATTTTAACTGTTTAAATATTTACTATATCTGGAATTTAAAGCTTCATCTTTATCTTTTTCCATATAGTTAGCCAGTTGTTTCAAAACCACTCACTGAAGAATCCACACTTGTCTCTGATGTAAAATGCTAACTGTTCCACGTATTAAATTCCTGCAGGCATAGTTTCTACTTCTAGATTTATGTATCAGCATCACACTAGTTTAGTTATCGTGGATTTACAATGTATGTTAGGACTAGTTGCCCCTCATTCCTCTTGTTTTTCAAATTTCCTGAGGGCATTCTTACCTGTTTACTAGCCGAACTCTTGAGACACCGTCCTGCTCTATGATTCCCAGTTTCTTGACCACCCTTCGGCAAGTCAATTGACTCCTGTGCCTCAGCATCATAATAAAACTGACAATAGTGCCATTGTAATGAATTTAGATTACTCCTATATCTGGAAAGCATGAATGCTTAAAAAAAAAGTTATAAATTTAAGTCTGAAAAGGAAACTACAGTGTTAACCAGGAATAAGACATTTACTGCAAGGGAAATTCCCTACTTTGACTCTTGGTTCAAACTTTGCTCCTACTGATTAGTCGTGCATTCATTTCTCCCTGTTTGCTTTGGCATACCCAATGCCCACCTGCATCACACATTTAATTACAGAGTATATACCATGAAACCACAGCACTGGGAGGGACCTGTCCTGGCGCTCTTAAGCTGTCTCAGCTGGAAAATTCCTATTTTGTTTCTCTAAATAATACAGATTTCTGAAACATCACACACATACACACTATCTGCCCTTAGCCCTTGTTTCAAGCCTATAAATCCCCAGTGATATATAATTTTATAACCTCCATCCTCTGTGTTTCAGGAACAACTCAGTGTGCAACTTGTGTTTTCAGTAAGGTAAAAGATCCCTTCTGAGAAATGCGAATTTGAAATGTTGTTACCAGTTAGACTATAGATACTCAAAAGAGGCGAAGAGTACCAAATGTAGATTTCCATGACTACGCTGGCAAAACTTTATTCATTCATGTAACTAAGTTCCGCTTATTCGAGGCATCATTCAACAAATACTTACTGAGCATTTACCAGCTGCTGAGCACTGAGGTTGGCATTGGAGACATAAAGATGAAGAAGATAAAAGATCCTGCCCTCGCGGAGGGCTACTCTGTTGGAGGAGAGAGGAATTTACAATACTGTAAGATAATTTGTCAATATTATTAAAAAGTGATTTAAATGGGAATACCCTTTGAGAAGTTCCATTTCTAATTATTTAAGAAAATATTCAGATGGGTGTACAAAGTGTACAAGGACTGATTATTATAGCATTTCAGTAATAGTAAAAATACCAAAATGAACACGACCCAACTACCTAACTAGCCAGCAATTAGGGAACCAGGTCAACAAACTCTAACAAAACCATCTAATAAATACTATGAAACCATTGAAAGGAGAAATGATACAGATCTTGGGTATGGCCATAGAGGGCTAGTCCTGATCTATTACATAACTGAAAAAAAAATCTCAAAACACAAAGTATTATATGACTTTATTTTTGTAAAAAATAAAATATACTTACAAATGAATGAAAAAAGATCTGAAAGGATATAAAGCCAAATGGTAAATAGGAGTTAACATTTGATTGGGTAGTTTGGCTAGAAATGATGTTTATATTTTCATATAGTATATAACCTGTATGAATATAAACATAATCATACATTCATGTAGATATTGAACAAACGTCAGTTTTTTTAGCCAGAATATAAGCTTATAAAAATGTAAGGTGGTGAGTACACTAACAGCAACTCATCGGGCGTTCCTTTCACAAGCAGGAATGAAGCACCTGTGGTGTGTCAGACCTGAGCTGCGCAGTAGGGAGGCAAAGCTAAGAGAAGTGGTCCCTGCTCTCGAGGCCCAGCGTGGAAGGCTCTGAGCAGAGGGGCGCCTTGTGGAGGCCAGGGAAGCAGGGCGAAACACAGAGTGACATTGGAGCTGTGCTTTAACAAATGAGTAGGAGCTTTCCAGATAAGGTGGAAGAGGCCGGAAGGATGGTCCAGGCAAGGGCAACAAGATCAGAGAAGAAACGGCAAGATCAGGCTGCTGTGGATGGTTGTGCAGTTTGTGTACTGCCCAAGGCTTCCTGCTGAGGAAGGAGTGAGGTCAGGAACACAGGCTGAGCTTCACTTGCCAAGTCATACATCTGACCAGAGGAAGGGACACACACACATTCTTTTTTTCATAGCAGAAAGGCACTTTTGGTTTCCGCACAGACACCTTCTGCTTGCCAAGCTGTGGATCCCGAGGCTGCGTCCACCCAGAGAGGGACGCCTATTCTTATTTACACGAGGTGCACTGAGGGCCTCGAAGGCCCTGCACAAGACAGTCCTTAAATCCTGACTTGGGAAAAGGATCTTCAGAGAATGAAAGGGCCCCGCCGTGTGCTCTACAGAGCCGTTTTAAAGCCTGTGATAAAACCAGAAAAACAAACCTGTTGCAGTTGAGTCGATTCCGACTCATAGTGACCCTATAGGACAGAGTAGAGCTGCCCCACAGGGTTTGCAGGGACTGGCTGGTGGGTTTGAACTGCAGACCGTTTGGTTAGCAGCCAAGTTCTTAACCACTACGCCACCAAGGCTTTGTATACTAGAGCCCTCATTGCAGAATGCTGGAGACACGTGGGAAGTGTTGGAGACAAAAAAACATAGGTACGTTTTTTAAGCTTTAACAGCCTGAATATATGTCAAAAGCCTTTCAAACGACCATACCTTTTTATTTTACAATTCTGCTTTTCGGAATTTATTCTAAAGAATGAGCGTAAAGTGTTGAATTATATAAGTGATTTTCTTCAGAGTTATTTGTAATAGTGAAAAACACACACACGTTCTGAATGTTCAGTATTAAGAGGTTGGTTAAATAAAGTATGATACCTCCATACCATGAAATTCTAAACTAGGCAACAGTTAAAAGGCATGTTTCAGAGCTGGTGCATTCCCAGGCTGGGTGAAATGCCCCTGCTATGATCACCCAAAGCACTGTACTTACTCTGTTGGCTCCTACCAGCTTTTATTGTTATGGCTTGCTTAATTGTCTGTCCTCCCTGCAGACAGTGACCCCTTCGCTTACTGTTTTGTCCTCAGTGTCCAACAGTGTCTTGCACGTAACCAGCTGCCAACAAGTTGACCCAACTCATGATGACCTCATATCTGTCAGAGTAGAACTGTGATCCGTAGGGTTTTCAATGGCTGATTTTTCAGAAGTAGATTCCCAGGCCTTTCTTCCAAGGTGCCTCTGGGTGGAACTGAACTGCCAACCTTTCAGTTAGCAGGCAAGTGCTTAACCATTTGCACTACCCAGGGACTCTGTCTTTAAAGTGAAAGGTGCTTGGTTTTTTTTCTTGAATGAAAACAACTTGGCTGCAAACCAGGGCCAGAACAGGATCAATTTTTTCCATATCTTTCCCTGGAGATAATTTGTTAATGATTTGTCACCCTTGTCCCCAGAAGCTTGTAGTTTCCACAAGCTACTTACAAACCCTGATTCCTTTATGCAAAGGTTCTCAGTAGGGGATGTCTATCAGAATCACCTGTGGAGCTTTCTGAAAATTCAAATTACTGGTCCCCTAAACCAGAATTCTGGTTTATAAGTCTAAGGAGGGATTCATGTATAGTTATGTTTTTCGAAAGTTTCCCAAGTGATTCTGATGCACATCCCCAACTCAAAATGACCTCTCCAGGTGCCAGGCACAAGGCTACCGTGATACTGACACCCCCTGACCCCAGGTAATGTGAGCAGAAGTCGGAAGCCTGGCAGAGGACTTGTCTTAGAAATGAGAAATGGATTCTCTGAGCACCGCCCTGAGCGGGACTTCCTGGCTTACTTTTTTCTCCACGCTTTCTCTGCACCTTTAGTCTCATTTCCTGGTCTTAAAGCCTCACCTGCGGTGCTGTTAAACCTGGTAGGGCAGGCAGGAATGCAGCAGACAGGACTCGCCTTCGTGGCCTTAGCTGCCTGCATGGCCCTTCGTGCCTCGGAAGGTGAGTGGGCACCGGACATCTAGGCCTCCAGGGAAGAGGGTAGCAGCACTGGGAAAGGGAGGTGCTACCGGGAATTTGGGAGCAGGGATTTCTATCTCTTCAGGTAGGCGTTTCCAATTTATTTCTACAGGATTATTTACAAGAGAATGGCATAGGTTTACATCCAGATCTCCAAAAAGAAATTTCAGGAAGGATCCTCATTTTAGCAGGAATATGAGTCATTTGCCAGGTGGAGGATGAGGTCCTCTACACAGGTGCAACTTTGAACCACATTTCCTTTTCTGATGTCCATGTCTTAGAAAGTCCCTAGCTAGAGGTTGGAGGAAAGCCCCTGTTATTTATCTATCTCTTCCTACCCCCAACCTGCTGAAAACTGTCTGGAGATAAGAATGCACATTTCTGAAAGAAAAGACAGACTTGACCTAGGGTTAGGGTTAGGTAAGCTGCAAGCTTTCGAACAAAACCCCATGGACACTTTGAAATTTCAATCTGACCTTAAAAAGGGGAAGCAGGATGAAGGAGACTGAACCATACAAATTACATCAAAGAATTTAAATTGTGAGTTGCTAGCATGTATATGGAAAGCGTTACTGCATTTGGATGGGAGGGCATCTATTCTACGGTAGCTCTCACTGCAGTATTAAGGAAACTCTAAATGGTGGCATAGTGGTTAGGTGCTACAGCTGCTAACCATAAAGGTCAGTAGTTCAAATCCACCAGGTGCTCCTTGGAACCTCTATGGGGCAATTCTATTCTGTCCTATAGGGTATTTATGAGTCGGAATCGACTCGACGGCAAGGGGTTTAGTTTTTTTTGAATACTTGACTGATAATACTATTTTTCACTGTCATCTTTTCTTAAACTTTACCCTGAATAAATTCTTCACCCTGAATAAATTTCCAGCTCTAGGACAGAGGTGGAAAATTGTTTTGTTTGGTCTGCATTTTAAAAAATTGAGCCACCATTTTTAAACTGGCAGATTACACACACACACTTAGGATTTTAAGCTTCTCTTAAAAAATCAGATCTGGCAATAATAGTACCACGTTTCCTGGCAAGAACTGGCTGGAGCAGACTAGCCTGTGTCCTCCTCAGATAGCCATGAGCTCTGCAGTTTGCCTGTCCCCTCTGATCTTGCTATAATCATTGTGTTAACTGCCTGGTTCTTTAGGCATTTTTTGGGGACCTCAATATAGTGTGCCACTGTAGTGGGCTTCTAGTACTGAGCAGAGGAAAAATCTGGATGATTTTAGTTTCTATCAGTCTATTTTATCAAGACAGTTTGCTGTTTTATATGTTTCTGTAAAGTTCTTGAGAAAAATTCACCACTGAAATTTTAGGACTTGCTTTCACTGCTTCTCAAAGGTCTACCTGCTAAGGCCTTGCTCCTAGTTTTGGCAACTCCACTAATGCACATTTTTTTCACATAGAACTTTAAAATAAAGATGTGCATGTCTCCTTTCCAGTTTCATGACCTATTCCCAGCTGTCCCCACAGCAGCAGCAGCAGCCGTCCAGGAGAGGAGGAAGGGAAGGGCAGGCAGAGGGTGAGGCAAGCCCTGCTATGAGGCTGAGTCCCAGCAGACAGAGTGGGACATAAAACACAGAGGTGAGGTGTATGAAAAGGTATGGTTGGTGACGCTAATGAAGAAACGGAGCTGAGGAGACACAGCAGTAGTCTTTTGGGCTAGTCTCAGGTTAGGTAGTTTCAGGTGCCAGATTAAAGGCCTATCTTCCAGGAACCGCTACCCAACCCACCACCTTATTCCAGTGCCCTCCAGGAAGGTGTGTGAAGGAGAGAGAAAATGCTAATTAATCTGTGACAACATAAGGAGGAACCTCCTTGGCTGCCTTCTCCTAAGGCAATGCGGGCCACAGGCAAATCACATTGTCTGAGAAGCCTCAATCCTCAGCCATTTTAAAATAAGTGATGTTGGGTTATAATACACAAGGACAGGCCTGAAAACACTTGTGGAGTGTGGAGAGGCAACTCCACTGCTTGCGGTAGCAAACTTTCACCCAAGTGCCTGTGTGTGCCAGGTGTCCTGTGGGAGGTACTAAGCACTTCAGGATCCAAGGAGGGGGCAGAAGACAGGACCAGGTGAGGAAGGAGGTGAGGAACACTGAGTAGTGCAGGGAAGGAAGTATAGGTGGCCATGGCAATTGTTGCAGGCTCAGGGAGGGGGAGGGAAATGGCCTGTGCCAGTTTGGGACTTTGGGAAATACATTTTGTTCTTTCAGGCAATAATTGTTCCATTATCTTAATGGTGTCTTAAATGGCTATCTTGATGGCATGGCTCACTAAGTGGCATTCCCAAATTGTTCCCTGTAAATCAGGAAGCAGTTTGCTTACCCATAATTAAATGCCTTGGATTCTACTCAAAGGCAGGGAACGTTCCACACCTGCTAACTTGGCTGCTGGCACCCACAACTCAATACTGAGTCCATAAAAATGTCCATCATCCATTCTTAGTGGCTCTGAGCCAGATTATTAAAATCCACAGGGCTTTGTGGGCCTGGCAGTTTTTATTGTACATGAAAACCAAAGCTCTACTTGTGCCATGCAGATTCAGGTTGGGGGGGTTTGCTTCATCAAGTCTCAAATTGGCTTCCTCCTGACAACCTACTTTCTCAGAGTGAGATGGCTCCTGAATCCCACATACCTGCCAGGGGCTTGCCACTTGCATCCTATCTTATTTATCTAGTGCTGCTATACAGAAATACCACAAGTGGATGGCTTTAACAAACAGAAATTTATTCGCTCACAGTTTAGGAGGCTAGAAGTCTGAATTCAAAGCACCAGCTCCTGGCGAAGGCTTTCTCTCTCTGTTGGTTCTGGGGGAAGGTACTGGTCATCAATCTTTCCCTGGTCTAGGAGCTTCTCAGCACAGGGAGCCCAGCACCAAAAGATGCGCTGTGCTCCTGGCTCTTCTTGCTTGGTAGAAATGAGATCTCTTTCCTCTCTGCTCACTCCTTCTATATCTCAAAAGAGATTCACTCAAGATACAACCTGATCCTGTAGATTAAGTCCTGTTTCATTAACGTAACCACCTCTAATCCTGTCTCCCCGATGTGTCTGTCAGTTTGTCATACTGTGGGGGCTTGTGTGTTGCTGTGATGCTGGAAAATACGCCACTGGTATTCAGACACCAGCAGGGTCACTCATGGCAGACAGGTTTCAGCTGAGCTTCCAGACTAAGACAGACTAGGAAGAAGCACCTGGCAGTCTACTTCTGAAAAGAATTAGCCAGTGAAAACCTTATGAATAGCAGCCGAACATTGTCTGATATAGTGCCAGAAGATAAGCCCCCCAGGTTGGAGGGCACTCAAAAGACGACTGGGGAAGAGCTACCTCCTCAAAGTAGAGTCGACCTTAATGACATGGATGGAGTCAAGCTTTCCGGACCTTTATTTGCTGATGTGGCACAACTCAAAATGAGAAGAAACAGCTGCAAACATCCATTAATAATTGGAACATGGAATGTACAAAGTATGAATCTAGGAAAATTTGAAATCATCAACAATGAAATGGAACACATAAACATCAATATCCTAGGCATTAGTGAGCTGAAATGGACTGGTATTGGCCATTTTGAATCAGACAATCATATGGTCTACTATGCCGGGAATGACAACTTGAAGAGGAATGGTGTTGCATTCATCATCAAAAAGAATATTTCAAGATCTATCCTGAAGTACAACGCTGTCAGTGATAGGATAATATC
>NW_004444148.1:2844282-2850297 GCF_000243295.1 Trichechus manatus latirostris | reverse complement strand
ACCACAGTCTTCAGTATGGATTACACCTCAACATAAAGAAAACAAAAATCCTCACAACTGGACCAATAAGCAACATCATGATAAATGGAGAAAAGACCGAAGCTGTCAAAGATTTCATTTTACTTGGATCCACTATCAACACCCATGGAAGCAGCAGTCAAGAAAGCAAACGACACACTGCATTGGGCAAATCTGCTGCGAAAGACCTCTTTGAAGTGTTGAAAAGCAAAGATATAACCTTGAAGACTAAGGTGCACCTGACCCAAGCCATGGTATTTTCAATTGCATCATATGCATGTGAAAGCTGGATAATGAATAAGGAAGATCGAAGAAGAACTGACGCCTTTGAATTGTGGTGTTGGTGAAGAATATTGAATATACCATGGACTGCCAAAAGAACGGACAAATCTGTCTTGGAAGAAGTACAACCAGAATGCTCCTTAGAAGCAAGGATGGCAAGACTATGTCTTACATACTTTGGACATGTTGTCAGAAGGGATCAGTCCCTGGAGCAGGACATCATGCTTGGTAAAGTAGAGGGTCAGCGAAAAAGAGGAAGACCCTCAATGAGATGGACTGACACAGTGGCTGCAACAATGAGCTCAAGCATAATGATTGTGAGCATGGCACAGGACTGGGTAGTGTTTCGTTCTGTGGTACATAGGGTCCCTATGAGTTGGAACTGACTCAACAGCACCTAACAACAACAACAATTCTGTCTCATTAACATCATAGAAGTTAGGATTTACAACACATAATCAGATCACAGAATGGTGGACAACCACACAATACTGGGAATCATGGCCTAGCCAAGTTGATACATATTTTTGGGGGACACAATTTAATCCACAACATATCTCAAAGGAAAACTTGACTTTAAGAATAAGTATTTTTTGCTTGAAAGTTGTTCTGCACAATTTTTGTTGTTGTTAGTTGCCGTTGAGTTGATTCAGACTCATGGCGACTCCATGGGTGCAGAGCAGAACTGCTCAATAGGGTTTTCAAGGCTATTACTATTCAGAAGCAGATCACCAGAGGTGCCTCAGGGTGGGTTTAAACTACTAACCTTTTGGCTAGTAGTCGAGTGCTTAACTGTTTGCACCACCCAGGGACTCGTTTGCACAGCTAGGACTCTCCATTTCACCAGGAGTGGCCCCGAGAGGTGAGATATGATTTGCCCAGTAATCTGTCCTTCAGGTGTGCCCTATACATTCTGGATTCAGTCCTATCGTTAGATTGCTTCTAGATTTTGGTTCCAAATCCCAGTCATCATACCTATAGTGTAGTTCAGGAATTTTTAATGTCCTTTTCTATGTCTAGAAAGACAGTGTGGTATAATAGCAATCATTCTGAATTTAAGTAACATATGGGCCCCTTTAAAGGAAAACATTCTCTTCACTCTCAATGTTGACTTTTAAATTATTTTACTATGTTACTCGATGTATAAACATAAAACCAGGTATAAATCCCTTGTGCACATTTATCTCTTCTACAGTTATAGAACTAAAGTAAATTTAAAATTTATTAAAAAAATAATAAAACTACAAAACCAATAAAATACAAACATTAATTTAATGTAATGGCATATGCCTGATTCAAAATAAAACCACCATTCCAAACATGAATGTTTGTCAGACATGGCTGATTGTCAAGGCCACAGGTTCTTCTGAGTTATGTGTATATACTACCATATACAGTGTGAGATATGTTTTTTCCCAACCACCGTCTCCTGTTTGAACCACAATATAATTTGGCCCTCCCTCAGCATGAATGCATTATGAAGTCCCACTCAGTTCTTTTCTGACTGGCCTGGGACAATTATGGTAGTATAGAACTTAGCAACAACACTAGCATAAACACAAAACTGAAATATTCTAAAAGTGCTGTTTTAGCATGGTCATCCAGAAGACGCAGAACATGTTTAAGATTATCATTGAAATGACATATCAAGACTGAAGAACTGTCTGGAGAATTCAGGGACCCTGAGAATGTATCCATGAGCCCCCTCCCAGATGTCTATGAAACACAGCTTGAGAAATGCTGATATATTGGGAAGTGTGGACTTTGGACTCCAAAAGACTGAGAATTCCAACTATATGACCTTAGAAAGGAGTCCCTGGGTGGCGCAAACAGTTAAGCACTGGATTACTAGCTGAAAGGTTAGCAGTTTGAAGTCACCCGGAGATGCCCTGGAAGACAGGCCTGGCAATCTGCTCCCAAAAAGTCACAGCCTTGAAAACCCCATGGATCAGTTGATATAGGGTCCACATGGGGTCACCGTGAGTCGGAATGACCGCGCGGCAACTAATAGTGACCTCATAATATTGCTTATCTTTCCAAGTACCCATTTTCTTCTCTGTAAAATAGGAATAATGATGCCTGTCATCTAGTAATTCACATGACTAAATGAGCTAATGTATAGAAAGTGTCTGGCATATCTTAGGTACTCAATTGTTAGTTCCCTTCTCCTCTCTCCCACAAGGTTCTCTCTCCTGCTGATAATTTTTTTATTAAAATTCCCCCCAAAATGAAAAAAATCTAATTCCTAATATTACAAAATTATAAAAGTAACAAATGTCCAATGTAATTTTTTTTAATATGAAAATATACAGAAAAATGAAAACATCCCTTTGCCATATTTCTTCCCTCTCTAGAGGTAATGACACCTCTGGGGTTCTATATATTCTTTCAGAACTTTCTCTATGCATTTACAAATATAAACCTACACACATCCACACAGACTTTTTAAACATAAATTTTACTTAACATAAATAATATGCGTATTGTTCTACTTGTATTTTTTCACTTGTCATAGATAACAGTATATCTGTTCAACATGCCTTATTTCTTAAAAGTTTGTATCATTCATTTTAGAGACAATATACAAACTTCCCAAAACAATTTGGAATGTTAAAGTTTCATTAGTCATTCATCAACAGTCAGGGTTCAATCAGGAGACAGATACTAGACAGTAATTTAAACTGGAAAAGTTTAATATAATGAATTATTAACTACAATGATTGGCTAGTGAGAAGGAGAGATTCCTAGATATATAGGAATGGCAGATATTCCTAGGGGTGAACTAAAGCACTGAAGGAAGAGACCCCCCCACCCAACTGAGATCCAAACCTTGTTGGAGAGGGCACAGTTGTGGCCCAATGAGTGGCAGAAAAATCACCGTGGTTCACACTGGCAGAACACACTGGCTGGCCGTCCTCTAGTTTGCCAGGGTAAATCCTTCATAGGGCAGTGTCTCAGTGGAGGCACTCCGCTACAAAACTGGCATGCAGAGGGAAGCTGCTGGCCACCAAGCACTATAGGAGCCTGGGCTGGGAGCAGCACTGCAGAAGCCCGCTGCAATGAGCATACCAGGACCAGGAAGGAAAACCCCTTCTTCCTGCAATGTTTCCCCTGTGTCCTCTACTGATAAAGTCTAATATCTTGCCAGGGGGCAAAGGAAAAACATTGAAAGGGTCCATCTCCATGTCAGAGAGTAGGCAATTAAGGGTGAATTTGAAGCAGATGGGCAAAAAAATTGATAACTGGCACATTCCACACTTAGTGGTCATCTGGACACCTACTACGTGCCAAGCACCGTGCTGCATATTGACTTCCTGTTACTGCCTTTTTTTACTTTTATTGAGTGTTTACTATTTGTCGCCCCTGTTCCCAGCATTTAAGTGTATAAACTCACGCAGTCCTCACAACAACCCTATCAGTAGGTGCTATAAAACCATCCCCATCTGACAGACAAAGAAACTAAGACACAGAGAATTAAGTAACGGGCCCACGATCAGCTAGTAAGCAGCAGAGCCAGATTTGAGCCTGGCAGTCTGTCTCCACATGCTGAACCACTGTGCTGTAATGCCTCTTAGCATGTCTCTATGCCACAAAATTATCCAAATCCTTTTAAGACCCATCCCTGACCACTCTAGTGTCTATGCTGTGAGAAGTATTTTGGTGACAAGATGTCTTCATATTAAGGAAAGAAAAACCC
This sequence comes from Trichechus manatus latirostris, assembly GCF_000243295.1. Classification (NCBI taxonomy): domain Eukaryota; kingdom Metazoa; phylum Chordata; class Mammalia; order Sirenia; family Trichechidae; genus Trichechus; species Trichechus manatus. The sequence goes on along the minus strand of NW_004444148.1, from coordinate 2,846,300 downwards.
CCATCTACTGTCCATTTGCTGAATATTATCCTGGTATTCCAAAAAGTGTCTGGGAGGAGTTTACTTGGGCATTGTAGTTTCGCACACCATGGCTGGATATGTCCTTCCTGCCTACTGGGTGACAGCAGCGGGCACCTTTGTTTGTAGGTATCCAGTGTGATGTGGTTCCATTAAGCAGTGAGGTCCGCTAGAATGGGAAGTTGTGGACCTAAGCAACCACATCCTAGACATTGTTTACTTATGTATTGCCCTTCTTAAACTGCATTCACGGCCTTGAGCTACTGACAGCAGCTGAGTGAATCTTTCTTATAGTCTATCCTGGGAATCCTTTTCCAACATTGCTGTTTCCGTTTTACAGTGTTCCAGAAAGTGTTCTTTATACCAGCGCTTTTCCAACTGCATTCTAACAAGCTCCCAGGTGATGCCATTGCTGCAGGACTGGGGACCACACTTTCAGTAGTAAGATTCTGTACAATACATCCAAGTAAGAGAGGAAGCTAGCTTACCTCTCTACAATAGCAGGACCCTTTCTTTAAAATCCAGAATCTAATTTTTATATAATGAATTTATTATGTGTAAGCTGCTAACCAAAAGGTCAGCAGTTCAAATCCACCAGGTGCTCCTTGGAAACCCTATGGGGGCAGTTCTACTCTGTCCTATACAGTCGCTCTGAGTCGGCATCGGCTTGATGGCAATGGGTTTGGTTTTTGGTACAGTGTTTCGGTGTTGGTCCTAACAGGTCTTGAGCACTTAGAAATCTTCAGAGACCTCTAGAGACCAAAACTGGATCACAGACTGAACCGAACAGGGACAGACACTCCTGGCAAATCACCCATTCAACCCTCTGACACTTAATATTGGAAACAACAGTGACAACAACCCAATACCGACAGAATCAACACAAATGAACAGCCTCCAACAGAATCAATAGAAATAACATCATAATTAACAAGGCCAATAATAATGCTTTTAATGAGATAATAATAACATCATCTTAAAAAATACTCAAAATAATCTATCATATTGAGTTGATCCCTCATTATCTGAGAGTGAAAGGGTAGTGTGTTTCTGAAAAGCACTGTGTAATTTTAGAAAAATTGGGGGCATAATACTTTGAACAAAAACGATCTAGTTTCCTTAAACAAAAAAAGTAGCACTATTTTAATGGAATTAAAAGCCTAAAAACAAGATAAAATGAAATATTGACATAAAATTACATCAGAGCTCAGGTCAAGAAACATTATTTAGCACTAATGTCAGGCACTGTGCTATGTGGTGGGGGTTAAAAATGTTTCTAGGGAGCTCACACTCTGTCAAAAGTCATAGATATATAAACTCTTAATTTCTCATAGTATAGTAGGACTAAGATACAGGAAAGCAGAGAGTGCTGTGGGAATACAGATTCAAGTTGGGGGGCAAGACTGGGAAAAGGGAGACAACTAGGAGGCTCAGTAGTTCAGGAGACAATTAATGAGGTCCTAAATTAGGGCAACATAAAACAAAAATCCTCACAACTGGACCAATAAGCAACATCATGATAAACGGAGAAAAGATTGAAGTTGTTAAGGATTTCACTCTTCTTGGATCCACAATCAACATCCATGGAAGCAGCAGTCAAGAAATCAAATGACACACTGCATTGGGCAAATCTGCTGCAAAAGACCCCTTTAAAGTGTTAAAAAGCAAAGATGCCACTTTGAGGATTAAGCTGAGCCTGACCCAAGCCATGGTGTTTTCAATCGCCTCATATACATGTGAAAGCTGGATAATGAATAAGGAAGACAGAAGAATTGATGCCTTTGAATTATGACGTTGGCAAAGAATATTGAATATACCATGGACTGCCAAAAGAATGAACAAATCTCTCTTGCAAGAAATACAGCCAGAATGCTCCTTAGAAGTAAGAATGGTGAGACTACATCTCACATACTTTGGATATGTTATCAGGAGGGATCAGTCCCTGGAGAAGGACATCATGCTTGGTAAAGTAGAGGGTCAGTGAAAAAGAGGAAGACCCT
>NW_004444148.1:2842663-2844182 GCF_000243295.1 Trichechus manatus latirostris | reverse complement strand
TACAACGCTGTCAGTGATAGGATAATATCCATACGCCTACAAAGAAGACCAGTTAATATGACTATTATTCAAATTTATGCACCAACCACTAAGGCCAAAGATGAAGAAACTGAAGATTTTTACCAGCTTCTGCAGTCTGAAATTGATCAAACTTGCAATCAGGATGTATTGATAATTAAGGGTGATTGGAATGCGAAAGCTGGAAACAAAGAAGAAGGATCGGTAGTTGGAAAATATGGCCTTGGTGATAGAAACAATGCTGGAGATCGCATGATAGACTTTTGCAAGACCAACAACTTCTTCACTGCAAATACCTTTTTTCACCAACATAAATGGCGACTATACACATGGACCTAGCTAGCCAGATGGAACACACACAGGAAATGAAATCGACTACATCTGCGGAAAGAGACGATGGAAAAGCTCAATATCATCTGTCAGAACAAGGCCAGGGGCCGACTTTGGATCAGACCATCATATGCAAGTTCAAGTTGAAACTGAAGAAAATTAGAACAAGTCCACGAGAGCCAAAGTACGACCTTGAGTATATCCCACCTGAATTTAGAGACCATCTCAAGAATAGATTTGACGCGCTGAACACTAATGACTGAAGACCAATGAGTTGTGGAATGACATCAAGGACATCATACCTGAAGAAAGCAAGAGGTCATTAAAAAGAGAGGAAAGAAAGAAAAGACCAAAATGGATGTCAGAAGAGACTCTGAAACTTGCTCTTAAATGGGAAGTAGCTAAAGCAAAAGGAAGAAATGATGAAGTAAAAGAAATGAATAGAAGATTTCAAAGGGCAGCTTGAGAAGACAAAGTAAAGTATTATAATGACGTGTGCAAAGAGCTGGAGATAGAAAACCAAAAGGGAAGAACACGCTCGACATTTCTCAAGCTGGAAGAACTGAAGAAAAAATTCAAGCCTCAAGTTGCAATAGTGAAGGATTCTGTGGGGAAAATAATAAACGACGCAGGAAGCATCAAAAGAAGATGGAAGGAATACACAGAATCATTATACCAAAAAGAACTGGTTGATGTTCAATCATTTCAAGAGGTAGCATATGATCAGGAGCTGATGGTACTAAAGGAAGAAGTCCAAGCTGTGCTGAAAGCATTGGAGAAAAACAAGGCTCCAGGAATTGACAGAATATCAATTGAGATGTTTCAACAAACGGAAGCAGTGCTGAAGTGCTCACTTGTCTATACCAAGAAATTGGAAGACAGCTACCTGGCCAACCGACTGGAAGAGATCCATATTTATGCCTATTCCCAAGAAAGGTGATCCAACCGAACGTGGAAATTATTGAACAGTATCATTAATATCGCACGCAAGTAAAATTTTGCTAAAGATCATTCAAAAGCGGCTGCAGCAGTATGTCAACAGGGAACTGCCAGAAATTCAGGCAGGATTCAGAAGAGGATGGGGAACCAGGGATATCATTGCTGATGTCAGATGGATCCTGGCTGAAAACAGAGAATACCAGAAAGATGTTTACCTGTGTTTTATTGACTA
>NW_004444148.1:2798026-2841342 GCF_000243295.1 Trichechus manatus latirostris | reverse complement strand
GACATCATGCTTGGTAAAGTAGAGGGTCAGTGAAAAAGAGGAAGACCCTCAATGAGATGGATTGACACAGTGGCTGCAACAATGGGCTCAAGCATAACAAAGATCATGAGAATGGCGTAGGACCAGGCAGTGTTTTGTTCTGTTGTACATAGGGTCACTATGAGTCAGAAGCGACTCAACAGCACCTAATGACAACAGATTAGGGCAGGAGCCCTGGTAGCACAATGGTTAAGAGCTTGGCTACTAACCAAAAGGTCAGCAGTTCAAATCTACCAGCCACTCCTTGGAAACCCTATAGGGCAGTTTATTCTGTGCTATAGGGTTGCTATGAGTTGGGATCGACTCAAGGGCAACAGGTTTGTTTGTTTGTTTTTTTTAAATTAGGGCAGTGGTAACAGTAACGGAGAGAAGACTGATCTAAGAAATGTTAAAGAAGTAAAATTTACAGGTGTTTGTGACTGGCTGTGGGGTTTGGGAAGAAGATGGAATGACTCATGGCTTAGGTAACTGAACATGGGTGAGATGAGAAAAGGAAAAGTGGAGAAGTAGATTTAGAAATGAAGTGGCAAGAGAGGGTGCCTTCAGTTGGGGATTTGAGTTAAGGGAGCCTTTGGGATACCCATGGGCATGTTTAGCAGCAGCTGGACATGTGTCAGAATATATTTGGGTAGAGGTCAAAGTAGACAGAGATATTTTGGAGTTACTGACATATGTAGTAATTTAAAGCATGAGAGGGATTGAACTTGCAAAGTTGCCGATGTACGAAAAAAGAGCAGTAGGTCAGGGACAGGACCTTGAGGAATGCTAACTACTGAGGAAAGGGCAAAGGAAGACAAGTCCAGGAAGAGGCAAAGAAGGTCATTTCTTAGTATTAGGAGAGATTAGCGTCTTGTAAACCAGAGATATGGACATTTTCAAGGAAGGAATGGGTATAAGTGTCAAATGCAGCAGGAAGGTCCAGTTAGATAATGTCAGAAAAATGTCTGATAATTGTATGCACCCTGAGGACACATACTATGACTTCCTCATTTTTGTATACTTTGCCTGGAACAATGACTGACACAAGGTAACCCCTCAATAAATGCTTATGGAATTTTACTGATGTTACACTTTCATTAGTAAAATAATACACTTACTCAAATAATTCACATTTACTGATGTTTGTTTTTCAAAAACATTTGTGTCACAGGAATTGTCCCAAGCAGACCCATCTCTCCTTGTGCTAGATATTGTAGATATTTTACCAAGCAAGTTTTTTCTTGACCTAATCCAGCCTAAAATTTCATTAAAAAATATTAATGTACAGGAAATGTGCAAAACTTTACAAATCCAAAAGAAATAAAAAAGGCAAAGAAAAAAGACAATAAAGAGAAAACATAAAATAAAGTGGGTGAAAAAATAAATGTAACAAAAACTAGCCAAAAGAAGGTTGGTGTAACAATACTAAGATTAGAAAAACAGAATTTAAGCAAAAAACTGTAACAGGAATAGAGGGAGTTTAACCATAACCAGTTGCCGTGGAATTCATTCCAACTCATGGTGAATCCCTGTGTGTCAGAGTAGAACTATGCTCCACAGGGTTTTCAATGGCTGACTTTTTGGAAGTAGACTGCCAAGGCTTTCTTCCAAGGCACCTCTGGGTGGACCTGAACCTCCAACCTTGGGTTAGCACCCAAGCACATTAACTGTTTACACCACCCAGGGACTCGTAGAGAAGTGTGTTGTTGTTAGCCACCATCAAGTAAGTCCCTGATTCATGGCGACCCCATGCACAACACGATTATACCATTGGGAGCCATAGGGTTTTTATTAGCGGATTCTTTAAAAGTAGATCACTATCTTAGCCTCAAAGTTCTGCTGAAATCTGTTAAGCATCATAGTAACACACAAGCCTCCACTGACAGGAGGTGGTGGCTACCCCTGATGTGCACTGGCTGAGAATCTAACCTAGGTCTCCAGCATGAAAAAAGCTAGATTCCTATCACTGAACCACCACTGCCCACTAGAGAGTTTACAGAATGATTTTAAAAGATCAGTTCACCAAGAAGACATACCCAGGGCCAAGACTCGTAGGGTAAGGTAAGTGAAGTGAATCTTGCAACTGCAGGATCGGAGCCTGTTTTTATTTAAAATTGTAGTATTTTATTCATCAAGGATTTTTAGGCATTAATTTTTCCTTTAAAAAATATTGTATTAAGATATTTATCCTGATGACTGAGTTTTTCGCCCTCTTAAATTTTGCACCCTAGGCGAGTGCCCTGTGTGCCTCGCTCTAATCTCCACAGACCAGTAGAGTACTTGTGTGCATCTGAAAACATAACCCCAAGAGGTATATAACAAAATTCGACAGAATAACAAGAAAGAAAAAATGACATAAAGCCAGTAATAACGGGAGATTTTAACATACTTGCAACAGAAACCGAAACATCAAACAGTAGAGAGAAGACACGCACAACAGAGCTAACTTGAAGGGCAACAACGCGGTGGGCCAGGCCTGGTCCTGGGCGCCGCCGGCCACCCGGCAGCGGCGACCATGTGCGTCTGCTCAACAACCGCAGGATAGAGGCTGGACTCCCGCTTGGTCTACGAAAGCCAGGACCACCTGGGGCAAGTGCCTGCGGTTCCCTCAAATCGCCGTGAAGGGGGCTACGCTGACAGGAGTCCATGGGCGTATAGGCAGCCCGGCCGCCACACGCTAGTCCTTGCTTTACTTGGGCCAGTTCTTTGAGCCCGTCCTCTCCCTGACTGCGCCGCACGAAAAGTCCATAACTGAGAGAAGACCCGTCTGGCCTTGCTGGTGGTGCCAAGCAGGTGGCGCACGCGCAGAGGCCAGAAGCGCAACCGGATGCGTCCCAGGTATGCGATCCAGTGCACCATTCGCTTCTTGGCTGCCGGCTATCCGCACTACTTCGTGTCTTCTTTGGGCCCCGGCTTCGGCTCTGATTCCCGCACTGGGTCTCCCGCTGCCAGCCGTTCCCGCTGCGTCACCGCCATGACTGCGGATATGTGCACCGCGACCGCCGTAAAGCGCCACGATGTCGTGCTTTTGGCTTCTTTTATCTTTTAAAATTTTTTGCGTTTCCTCTGGTTTTCCTTTTTTAGGTTCTTGAGTTGAAAGCATAAATAGTTGGTTCCCCCTATCCACTTTTTTTTTTTTTAGTTTCATTTAGGTATCGGAAAACAATACAGACTGGTTTGACGTGTATCTCAGTAGTCCTAGGTTTTTTTTTTTTTTTTTTGCCAATTCAACTTTTTACACGTGTATAACTTATTGACGAAGAAACAAACAAACAAAAAAACCCAAAACCCGTTGCAGTCTAGTGTTTTGGATTCATAGCGACCCTATTGACGTAGAGGGTCAGCGAAAAAGAGGAAGACCCTCGACAAGATGGATTGACACAGTGGCTGCAACGATGGGCTCAGGTATAACAACGATTGTGAGGATGGCGCAGGACCGGGCAGTGTTTCCTTCTGTTGTACACGGGGTCGCTGTGAGTCAGAACCAACTTAACAGCACCTAACAACAACAACTTATTGACAGCAATTACAGTAATTGGCTGTGCAACCCTACCCTTAATGCGATTTTTCCATCACCGTTAACCCCACTCCCCACCCCACCTCCACCACTAACAAATTTTGGTCTCTGTACATTTAGGATCCCTGGTGGCACAGTGGTTAAGAGCTAGAGCAGGCTACAGCTGGTAACCCAAAATGTTAGAAGTTCAAATCCACCAGCTGCTCCTTGAAAACCCTGTGGGGCGGTTCTGTTCTGTCCTGTGAGGTTGCTAGGAATACACTTGATGGCAACAGCTTGGGTTTTTTGTTGGTTTGGTTCTGTACATTTGCCTTTTCTTGTCTTTTTATGAAAGTGAGGTCATACAATGTTTGTCCTTCTGTGATTGGCGTATTTTACTCAGCATAATGTCTTTAAGCTGCACCCATACTGTAGCATGTAGCAAGACTTCATTTGTTGTGCTGGCTGAGTGATATTCCATAGTGTGTATGTACCACATTTTGTTTATCCATTCATCTGTTAATGGGCATTTAGATTGTTTCCACCTTTTGGCTATTGTGAATAGTGCAGTAATGAACATTAGTATACAAGTATCCGTTTGAGTCTCTGCTTTCAAGTCTTTTCTGTATATACCTAAGAGTGGAATTGCTGTGTCATATGGTAGTCCTACTTTTAGTGTCTTGAGGAACCGCCACACTGTTTTCCACAATAGCTGTACCATTTAACATTCTACCAGCAATAAATAGTTTCGAATTTCCCCACATCCTCCACAACATTTGTTATTTTCTGTTTGTTTCTTTTTTAATCCTAGCTGTCCTAGTGGGAGTGAAATGGTTGCTAATTGTGGTTTTAATTTGCTTCTCTCTGATGGCTAATGATGCTGAGCATGTTTTCATGTGTTTGGTGGCCAGCTTAAATGGTTTTTAATGCACGTGCATGTATGTATGTGTTTTAAATAAATGCATTTAAGGCTAAATTTAGCTGTATCCCACCCAATATAATATATAGCACTTCTACTGTTTTCTAGAGTAAATATTTTGTGATTTCCTCTGTGCTATGGATTGAATTGTGCCCCCCCCCCAAAATGTATGTCAACTTGGCTAGACCATGATTCCCAGTACTATGATTGTCCACCATTTTGTGATCTCATGTGATTTTCCTGTGTGTTGTAAATCCAACCTCAGTGATGTTAATGAGGCAGGATTAGAGGCGGTTATGTTAATGAGGCAGGACTCAATCTACAGGATTAGGTTGTATCTTGAGTCAGTTTTTTTTTAAATACAAAAGAGAGAAGTGAGCAGAGAGGGAAGGGTGTCCTTTGGACACAGGGTCCCAGTGCTGAGAAGCTCCTAGACCAGGGGAAGATTGATGACAAGGACCATCCCCCAGAGCTGACAGAGAAAGCCTTTCCCTGGAACTGGCACCCTGAATTCGGACTTCTAGCCTCCTAGACTGTGAGAGAATAAATTTCTGTTTGTTAAAGCCATCCACTTGTGGTATTTCTACCATAGCAGCACTAGATAACTAAGACAGGAGTAAGGTGCTGCTCTAACAGATACCTACAATGTGGAAGTGGTTTCGGAATTGAGTAATGGTAGAGGTTGGAAGAGTTTTAAAGTACCTAACAGTAGAAGCCGAGAATGCCTTGAAGAGACTGTTGGTGAAATTATGGACATCAAAGACAATTCTGGTGAGGACTCAGAAGGAAGTGGGGAGAGCTGTTACACTGGAAATGGTGCAGATGGCAGAAGCAGCAGCAAAACCAGGAGACCAGTGTGAGACAGCGCTGGAGCCAACCCATGGAGTAAGATTGCTGAGTGCTTTGCGCAGGAAGCTTCCTGGTAGAGTGGGGTGCGTCTGGGCACTTACTGGTGGAGCTAGGCGTGCTGACCCACAGAGCAGGAAAGCTGAGTGCCTTCTGGCCAAGGTTTACTGGCAGAGTGGGCTGCCTCCAGGCACTTATTTGTAGAGCTAAAGACCTTTGGGAACACTTGGCCTGAGCAGGGCAGATGCCTGGCCTGCCCAAGGGCCCGAGGGGCCAAAAGGCCAGGGAACCAGGAAGTAGAAGCTGAAGAGACAATGAACGTGGGAAGCAGAGCTGTCTCAGTCTCAAAGGGTAGGGCCATGATCTCTGGGGTCTCAAAGGGTAGAGTCATGGCCTCTGGGGTTTCAAAGGGGGGGGCCACAGCCTCCTAGGTTTCAAAGAGTCAGATCTGCGCCAACTGTGTTCTAGAGCATGGGACTGCCTTTCACGAGTGCCAGTGGGATGGGGCCAGATCTGCTGTCCAAAGATAAGGGGGCAGGGCTGCCATACCCAAGGGGCAGACGTATGGGGCCTGCTGGGGCCAAGGGGGTAGGGTTGCCACTCAGATGGACTAGGAGAATGGGGCTACCCAAAGCTGAAGGAGCAGAGTTGCCATTCCAGTGGGCCTGGAAGGTGAGCTGAAGCCCAGGGCTGAGGGGCCTCCACCCAGAATCAGAGAGTGTGGCCAACACCCAGAGTCTGGAGGGCAGGGCCATTGCCTGAATGGTCTCAGAGAACAGAGGATTGTTTTCAAGACTTGAGAGCTAATGTAATGTGTTCTGCTGTCTTGCTTGGTACCTGTTATCCTTTCTTTCCCTCAATTTCTCCCATTTGTAATGGAAATATCTACCTTGTGCTTGTTCCACCATAGTACTTTGGAAGCAGATAACTTGTATTGTAGATTTCACAGATGAAGAGGGATTTTACAGAAGATGAGATTTTGGACTTGGAGTTGATTTAAGACTTTTGCTATGATATGATGGGGTGAATGTGTTTTACATGTGGCAAGAACATGAATTTTGGGGAGCCCAAAAATATGTGTCAGCTTGGCTAGGCCATGATTCCCAGTATTGTGTGGTTGTCCACCATTTTGTGATCTCATGTGATTTTCCTATGTGTTGTAAATCCAACGTCTATTATGTTAATGAGGCAGAATTAGAGGCAGTTATGTAAATGAGGCAGGACTCAATCTACAGGACTAGTTTGTATCTTGAGTCAATCTCTTTTGAAATATAGAAGAGAAAAACAAGCAGAGAAGAGAGGGACCTCATGCCACTAAGAATAAAGAACCAGGAGGGAAGCGCGTCCTTTGGACCCAGGGTCCCTGTGCAGAGAAACTCCTGGATCAGGGGAAGATTGATGACAATGACCTTCCCCCAAAGCTGACAGAGAGACAAAGCCTTCCGTTGGACCTGGTGCCCTGAATTCCGACTTCTAGCCTCCTAAACTGTGATAGAATAAATCTCTGTTTGTTAAAACCACCCACTGTGGTATTTCTGTTATAGCAGCACTGGATAACTAAGACACTCTGTAACCCGTGACTTGGGAGCATTTTTAAGTTTCTAAACAAATAATATTTTTTAAATTTACAAATACTTTTTTTTTTTATTATTGAGATCTAAACTTTTAAACTGTTCATTTGCACAAGAACCCCTCTTCAAACACAACTATGTAAGAATAAAAAAGGAGTGGTAACTACAGATACAGTAAAAGAATGTTGTGCAACTTTGTGAAAATAGAAATCAGATAAAATAGACAATTTCTTTAAAAACTAATTTATCAAAATTGACTTAAAAAGATATAGAAAATCTAAATAAGCCAACAACCATTAAAGAAATTAAATGAATAAAACATCTTTCTTTCAAACAAACATTAGGCCTAAGTGTTCTTAGAGGTTTTACCAAACATTGGAAGATCTGATAATCCTTATCTTATACAAACTATTTCAAAGAACAGAAAAGGCTACCCAGTGCATTGTTGAAATTAATATAATCTCACTACTCAAAACATGTTAGGGGTGATTTTGGGGTGGTGGGGAATATGTAGATTAATCTTATTTATAAACAGAGATGCAAAAATCCAAATAAATAGAAAATTCACTGGCATATAAAATATCAATACATTATGACTAAGTATGGTTTTTCATAGGAGATTAAGGAAAAAAGTATATTAATCCACCACATTAAATTTAAAAGTATTTATTGAGGTCTATGATGGGTTAGGCACTGTTCTAGGCATTTAGCAAAGTAATAGATTAAAGGGAAAAAGTCTTATTATTAAGTTACTTTTTGCAGAATTTTTAAAAAGTAAATTAAAGTCTCATTTAAGAAAAATGTTTATAACAAATTAAGCACAGACTAGGGCAAGAAAACCAGCTATTGCCCCTACTATTTAACATCATATTGGGACCCCTAGCCAATATGATATGATTAGGAAAAGAAGTACTGTACACGAATTGAGAAGGCAGAGATAAAAATAGCTATTTACCTAGAAAACCAATGAGTATCTACCCCAAAGTACTACAGCTAAAAAAGCTCAGCATAAAACAACCAATCTCATTTTTATATATCAAAAATGACTGATAGGAAACTTCTACAACTTAACAAAAAGACAAATAACCCAATCAAAAATGGGCAAAGGACATAAACAGATACTTCACCAAATGGGATATTCAAGCAGACAAAAAGCACATGAAAAGATGCTTATTGTAACTAGCCATTACCAAAAAAAAAGAAAAAAAACCATGAAAACCAAACCCGTTGCTGTCGAGTCTTATTCTGACTCATAGTGACCCTATAGGACAGAGTAGAACTGCCCCGTAGGGTTTCCAAGGAGTGACTGGTACATTTGAACTGCCAACCTTTTGGTTAGCAGCCACCCTCTTAACCACTGCGCTGCCAGGGCTCCATCATTAGCCATTAGAGACATACAAATCAAAACTACAATGAGATTCACTTTCTAGAATGGCAATGAAAAAAAAAAAAACAAATGTTGACAAGAATGTGGGGAGATCAGAAAGAACCCTTAGCCCCTGCTGGTGGGAATGTAAAATGGTACAAGTGTTGTAAAAAACAGTATGAAGGTTCTAAAAAATTAGAAAGAGAACTACCACATGACCCAGCAATTCCACTCCTAGGTATATACCCTAGGGACCTAAAAGTAGTGACATTAACAGACCTGTGTACATCGATGTTAATTGCAGCACTATTCACGATAGCAAAAAGGTGGAAACAGCGCAAGTGCCCATCAAAAGATGAATGGAGAAACAAAATGTGGTATATGCCTACAATGGAATACTACTCAACCTTAAAGAAAAATGAAGTTCTGATACATACTACAACATGTATGAACCTTGAAGACATTATGCTGAGTAAAATAAGTCAATCACAAAAGGACAAATAGTGTATGGTCTCTCTTATATAAAATGACAAGAATAGGTAAATATATAAAGACCAATGGTTACTAGTGGTTACCAGGGGCAAGAGAGGGGATAGGGAGAAGGGAATCATTCTCTGGGAATGTTTGTCTGTGGTGATGGGAAAATTGGCATCGACTAAGGGTAATGGTTACACAACTTGACTGATGTAACTGGTGTCACTAAGCTGTGCACCAGAAAAAAAGTACAAAATGGCAAATAGAGTGTTAATTACAATTTTACAACAACAGCAGTCAGGTAGAACTAAACACCTCATGGGATTAGTTTTCATGGTTCAGAGGTTAAGGGTCATGGTTTCATGAGTTATTCCAATCAAATGGCCTAGTTCGCTGAGTAGTACCCAGGTCTTACAAACTTGCAAGAGGCCACTCAAGATACAGCAATTGGTCTCTATTCAGTTGTCATGGAGGGGCCCTGGTGGCACAGTGGTTAAGAGCTCTGCTGCTAACTGAAAGGCGGGTGGTTGGAACTTACCAGCCGTGCGAAGCGAGAAAGATGTGGCAATCTGTTTCTGTAAAGATTACAGCCTTGGAAACTCTATGAGGAACTTCTACTGTATCCTATAGGGTCACAATGAGTTGGAATTGACTTGATGGCAACAGATTCTCCTGGTGCAGCAGAGAAAGGAGACTCAGGAGTAGGAGGAACCGGACTGCTGGTCTAATTGCCTCCATGAACCACTACCTCCTTTGCCATGAGACCAGAATAAATGCATGGTGCCTGGCTACCATTACTGAACTTTTTGATCAAGGACCAAATAGATGGATCCTAATCAAAAAGAGGAAAAACATGGAACAGAACTTAAAATTCTTATGGAAAGCAGACTTATGGGATCCATTGAGACTGAGGGAAGCCCCGAATCTGTTGCCCAGAAATAATCTTTAAACCTTGAACTGAAACTACTCCATGAAGTCATCTTTAAACTAAACAACCATTTAGCTCAATTAATAAAGAATGTTTGCCTTAAGCATTGTGCTTTTTAAAAGAATAATCTATATGAGATCAAATTGACAACAGTAACTCTAACACACAAATGAGAACTTTAAGGGACAGAGAATCTAAGTTAATGGTGGTGGAACTATGTAGGTACAAATAGTGACAATGGTGAGACAATGTGAAGTACGTATCCAATGTCATTGAACTGTACATGTAAAAATTGTTGAATGAGTGTATGTTTTGTTGTGTATATTTTCACCAAAAAAATAACTAATAGAAAAAATATTTTCAAAAAAGATACTATTCACAGTGGCACAAAACCTATAAGATTCCCAGGAATAGAGCTAAGATAAGATACATAACAATATTTTATAATTTTTATAAGAAGACCTAAATATCTGGAGAGAGATTCTATATTTATGAATAGGAAAGCTTAATATTTTTCAGATGTTTGGTTTTTCAAAATTTAGTCAAAGATTTTTGCAGAACTTTTCAAATTGATTCTGTAATTCATATAAAGTGTAAAAGGCCAAGAACAGCCAAGATAAGTTTGAAGAATAAGTTGAGTGGGGTGACTTGTACCAGGTATCAAGATTTATTTAAAAGTAATCTCAATTGAGGCAGTGTGGAATTGATGCAGAGATAGATCAATAGAGCAATGGGATAGAAGGCAAAGCCTAGAAACAGACCTATGTGTATCGGAAACCTGAAGATTTAAGGGTATCTACAGTGAGGTCCCCTGAGGAGCCCTGGTGGTGCAGCTGCTAACCGAAAGGTTGGCAGTTAGAACCCACCAGCTGTGGAAGAAAGATGTGCTAATCTGCTTCCGTAAAGATTACAGCCTTGGAAGCCCTATGGGACAGTTCTACTCTGTCCCATAAGGTCTGCTTGGTTTGTTTTTGTTTTACAGTGAGGTCCCTAGAGCAAACATTTTGTACTCAACTGCTAACCTAAAGGTTGATAGTTTGAACCTACCCAGGGGTGCCACAGAAGATAGGTCTGGCAATCTGCTTTCATTATGATTGCTGTTGTTAGTTCCTATCGAGTAGATTCCAGTTCATGGTGACCCCCATATGTACAGAGTAGAACTGCATTCCATAGGGTTTTCAAGGCTGTGAACTTTCGGAAGCAGATAACCAGGCCTGCTTCCAAGGTGCCTCTGAGTGGGTTTGAACCACCAGCCTTTTGTTTAGTAGTCAAGCCCTTAGTCATTTGCACCACCCAGGGACTCCCTGTTAAGATTACGTCCAAGAAAACCATATGGAGCAGTTCTACTCTGTAATAATGCATGGGATTGCCATGAGTCAGAATCAACGCCAGGGTAACTAACAACAACAACACACATCAGTGAGAGGTCCCTGGGTGGCGTAAATGGTTTGCACTCTACTACTAACCAAAAAGTTAGCAATTCGAACCCACCCAGCAGCTCTGCAGAAGAAAGGCCTGGTGATTGCTTCTAGCTCTACTCTGTAACACATGGAATCACCATGAGTCAGAATCAACTTGACGGCAACTTTTTGTTTGTTTTACCACGTTAGTGAGGCAGGGTGGTCCCTTTAGGGGAAACAGAACAATCCTGCCAACAAAAGATCCCCGTACCAATATCGAAGATGTTAGGTGCCATCGAGCTGATTCCGAATCATAGTGACCCCATGTACAACAGAACAAAACACTGCCCGGCCTGCACCAGCCTTACATCCCTGTTATGCTTGAGCCCATCACTGCAGCCACTGTGTCAATCCATCTTGTTGAGGGTCTTCCTCTTTTTCAATGACCTTCCACTTTACCAAGCATGATGTTCTTCTCCAGGGACTGATCCCTCCTGATAACGTCCAAAGTATGTGAGATGTAGTGTTGCCATCTTTGTTTCTAAGGAGCATTCTGGTTGTACTTCTTCCAAGACAGATTTGTTTGTTCTTTTGGCAGTCCGTAGTATATTCAGTATTCTTCACCAGCACCACAATTCAAAAGCGTCAATTCTTCTTTGGTCTTCCTTATTAATTGTCCAGCTTTCACATGCATACGAGGCAATTGAAAACACCATGGCTTGGGTCAGGCGCACTTAGTCTTCAAGGTGACGTGTTTTCTTTTCAGCACTTTAAAGAGGTCTTTTGCAGCCGATTTGCCCAATGCATGCGTCTTTTAATTTCTTGACTGCTGCTTCCATGGGTGTTGATTGTGGATCCAAGTAAAATGAAATCCTTGACAACCTCAATCTTTTCTCAATTTATCATGATGTTGCTTATTAGTCCAGTTGTGAGGATTTTCATTTTATGTTGAGCTGTAATCCATACTGAAGGCTGTGGTCTTTGATCTTCATCAGTAACTACTTCTAGTCCTCTTCACTTTCAGCAAGCAAGGTTGTGTCATCTGCATAAAGCAGGTTGTTAATGAGTCTTTCTCCAATCCTGATGCCCCGGTCTTCTTCATACAGTCCAGCTTCTTGGATTATTTGCTCAGCATACAGATTGAATACGTATGGTGAAAGAATGCAACCCTGACGCACACCTTTCCTGAGTTTAAACCATGCAGCATCCCCTTGTTCTGCTCGAACGCCTGCCTCTTGATCCATGTACAGGTTCCTCATGAGCACAATTAAGTGTTCTGGAATTCCCATTCTTTGCAATGTTATCCATAATTTGTTATGATCCACACTGCAAATGCCTTTGCATAGTCAATAAAACACAGGTAAACGTCTTTCTGGTATTCTCTGCTTTTAGCCAGGATCCGTCTGACATCAGCAATGATCTCCCTGGTTCCACATCCTCTTCTAAATCCGGCTTGAATTTCTGGCAGTTCCCTGTCCATATACTGCTGCAGCCGCTTTTGAATCATCTTCAGCAAAATTTTACTTGTGTGTGATATTAATCATATTGTTCGGTAATTTCTGAATTCAGTTGGATCACCTTTCTTGGGAGTAGACATAAATATGGGTCTCCTCCAGGACCAGCAGTATCAGCATAACCAGGGAAGTTGTTAGACATGCAAATTTTCTGGATTAACCTTAGACATACTGAATCAGAAATCTGAGGTGGAGGAGGGAATTGAAAGAAATCTGTAGTTGAACAAAAACTCCAAATGATTCTGATGCTCATTAAAGTTTGAGAACTACTGCTCTAGAGATGTTCTCACGCAAGCCCCAAGGAGATATATAGATGAGCAATCAAAGCATTGTTTTTGTTTCTTGCTGAGCTGGCTCCAGCAAAACATAGCCCAGTGGTTTAAAAAAGTATCAGACTGCCTGCATTCAAATCCCTGGCCCTTTGGTCTCAGGAGGGTTATGTAACTTTTCTGTACATTAGTTACTCATCTATAGCATTGAGGATGAATATAGTATCTTCTGCATATAGTTGCAGTGAGAATTAAATGAATTAATTTACACATAAAACAACAACAACAAAACCAAACCCGTTGCCGCCAAGTTGGTTCCAACTCATAGGGACCCTATAGGACAGAGTAGAACTGCCCCATAGGATTTCCGAGGAGCAGCTGGTGGAGTCAAACTTTTGGTCAGCAGTGGTAACTCTTAACCACTGCACCACCAGGGCTCCAATTCACGTATAGTCATTACAAAAATGCTTGTCACAGAATAAGTACTCAAAAAATATTACCTCTTATTATCATTAGGATGTTCATTGCAGCATTACTTGTAATAGCAAAGTATCAGCAACAAATTTCTTAAAAATGAGACTGAAAACAAACATGGAAAAGGATTAAATTTAGTAAAATTTGGGTGGGAGAGATATGTGTGTGTGTGTGTATTGGTACTTTTTTGTGTTTGAGATTATTTCACAAGAAAAGAAGAGTATTAGAAAATTTAACAGTTTTCTATTCATATTGAGATTTCTACTGATGAGTGTTAATGTATGTCTTAGTTATCTAGTGCTGCTATAACAGAAATATCACAAGTGAATGGCTTTAACAGAGAAATTTATTCTTTCACAGTCTAAGAGGCTAGAAGTCTGAATTCAGGGTTTCAGCTCCAAGGGAAGGCTTTCTCTTGTCAACTCTGGGGGAAGGTCCTTGTTATCAATCTTCCCTGGTCGAGGAGCTTCTTAACGCAAGGATGCCAGATCCAAAGGATGCACTATTCTCCTGGCTCTTGTTTCTTGGTGGTATGAGGTCCCCATGTCTCTCTGCTCAGTTCTCTCTTTTGTATCTCAAAAGAGACTGATTTAAGACGCAACCTAATCTTGTAGATCAAGTCCTGCCTCAATAACATAACCGCCAATAATCCCACCTCATTAACATCATAGAGGTAGGATTTACAACACATAGGAAAATCACATCAGAAGACAAAATGGTGGACAATCACACAATACAGGGAATCATGGGCTAGCCAAGGTGACATACATTTTGGGGGGACACAATTCAATCCATAACAGTGAAAGCAAATCATGTCCTGATAAAAATGTTTTTGTAGAAAGAGGTTACTGAAAATATAAGGTTATCTGGTCCCAACATACTTTTCATGTCCTCCTTGTACAACTTGCATTAATAAATTCTTTCAACCAAATTTGTATACCAAAACCAAACCAAGCCCATTGCCATCAAATCAATTCCAACTTATAGAGGCCCTATAGGACAGAGTTGAACTGCCCCATAAGGTTTCCAAGGAGCCGCTGGTGGATTCGAACTGCTGACCTTTTAGTTAGCAGCCAAGCTCTTAATCACTGTGCAACCAGGGTTCAAAATTTGTATAAGTTCTATCTTTTTCCACTGTTGTGCCTTTACACCTACTGTTTCCTCTATTTACTGTGCTATTCAAGTTCTATCCATTTTTCAGGTCCCCTGCTGAAATACCAACTCTTATAAAGATGTGCTGATTCTCCATGTTATAATTTATCTCTTCTGTCTCTCAGTGTTCCAGATACTTGTTCTATTTCTCATGTAGTCCTTGACACATTCTGCCTTATGTTAGAAATGTTTTCCCCCTACTATATTTTACACTTATACAGAAAGAAATCACCCTATATAATGGAGCAAAGTTTGATACCATTCCAAAAATGTCAGAGCAAACTGATTGAGATATAAATTGACTTCAGTGCACTGAATACACACATCAGATGCTACCCACGGAACCAGTATGGCCTAGGCTTCACTGGCCAGTGAATGGAAATTAAGACGTTCCAAGACCCCACCCACCTTCTCACCTAGCAGGAAGTATAGCTTTTTCCCAGGATTCCCCAAACCAAATATTTTTGATAATTCTCAAATTGTGGGTCCTACAGAAGGATCCTTTCCCACTAACAGTAGGGATTGGGTGGGTGGTAGAGTAGGGTAGGGAAGGTGGTCTCTCATGTCATAAGAGCCCCTACCTGCATCTTTATGGTGCCTCTCCTGGACAGCTGCTGGCAATCCACTTACTAGGCACTGGTGATCATGGACATCCTCCAGAGGACTGATCTTAGAGCCTGCTTCTCAGGCCAGCAGGGAAATCCATCTGCAGCTCTCACAAATCAGCCTTCAGAGAGAATTCCCTTAGTAGAGCTATTGGGATGCAGCTGACACACTCTAGATGTCCTTCTAAAAGCAAGCAGGTATGTCTAGGAGGGAACTAGGGAAGGTATTGGGGTGGATCAGGTAAAGCCTCATAATGAACTTCAAATCCCTGCTCTTTCATACCACTGGGTGCTGCTGCTTTATCAGACCTGCTCTGTCAGACTTCTTTCTTATTTGTAATAAATTTCATGTATTTCCTCCCTTTGGGGAACCCCTACTCCATCAAACAGGTCTGTGTTTATGTGAGCTCAAATTTTGGAACAAAAACAGGTTATTTTCCATGGAATTTCTGACTTATGCGATGGTGGCACCAAGGGTAATCTTTGGGGGGAGGCTTTAGACTCTCTAATAAGCTTATCTTCCCCCAACTGTGTGTGTAATAAAGATAATAAACATATTTTCTGAATAAAAACTATGTAATTACTATGTAAATGCACAAGGAAAGTTCCCTAGTCCTCTTTTTTAGCCTTATTGCCACCCCAAAATCTCTTAGATGTGGAAATTCTGGAGACATCATGAAATCAGAGGATGTGGCTGATTATTTTTTAAAAACCGAACTATTCTTACAGACGTTTGCACCAGAGAACCTCTAGGGGGCAATATTATCTAATAAAATTTTACCATTGCCCCAATCAACTGGCAGCTGATGCTGGTTCTAGTCCGGAATAACCTGTTTCCTTTCTTCATTGCCTAACTCCTTGTGTTCTTTTTCTTCAAAGGGTTCCATCTTTCCTGGTCTTTTATATTTTGGACTGTCACAGGAGGGCACCAGTCACATCTGCCAACATGTAATAAATGCTAGCCTGCCTCTTTTTTTTTTTTTTAAGCATTCTCTGTTCTTTTTATTATCTTAGTACAACTTCAGACGCCTGCCTACAAGATGTCAGTTTTTCTCTTTCTTTTTTTTTGTTGTTCTTTAGATGAAGGTTTACAGAGCAAGTTCGTTTCTCATTAAACAATTAATATACATATTGTTTTGTGACATTGGTTACCAATCCCACGACGTGTCAACACTCTCCCCTTCTCACCCTTGGGTTCCCCATTTCCGTTCATCCAGCTTTTCTGTCCCCTCCTGCCTTCTTGTCCTTGCCCCTGGGCTGGTGTGCCATTTAGTCTCATATACATGGTTGAGCTACATGTATTACTGTTTGTTTTATGGGCCTGTCTAATCTTTGGCTGAAGGGTGAACTGCCTCTCCTGTCTTTTGATAGGTAATCCGACTTAGGTCAAGTGATCTCCAGGTGGACCCATCCTGACTTTCTGTTTGAGAAATGCAAGCCAGTTTGCTAAGTACATAGAGGTCTTCAAACAACCGGTTAATAGTTGCCTAGTAATTGTTGGGTGTTTTTCCGGTTTAAAAGTGTTGGTTGAGTTGATATCAGCAGACCCAGATAACTCAAATTCCTAAGCACACAGGCTTACCTATGATTCTTAATTCCCACAATGTTTCTGAAAGTCCATTCCATATTTTATAATTGTTTAGGTTACAATTGGTAGCAGTGGTCTGGGTAATAGCTCCTTGAAGCTAGTAACCATTCATCTTTCTACCCCTAGGTTCTAGCATTAAAAACACCAAACACATTGCTGTCAGTTTGATTCTGACCCATGGTGACTCCATGTATTACAGAGTAGAACTGCTCCATAGGGTTTTCTTGGCTGTAATCTTTATGGAAGCAGATTGCCAGGCCTTTCTTTTGCAGATCACTGTGTGGGTTCAAACTGCCAACCTTTGGGTTAGTGGTCGAGTGCAAACTGTTTGTCCCGATTCCAGCATAGTAATTCACATATAGTAAGATGAGCAAATGGACTGATGGAGAGATGAATGAACCGAAAACCTAGTTTGGGATATTAAACCGTTCAACTTGAAGAATAGGTAGCACAACGTAGCTAAATGAAGAAACAGTTCATTTTAGGAAATCAATGCATTGATAAATGTAGAGACCACAGGCATTCTGTTCTCCCATAATGCTTTTTTTTTTATTGAAATATAATTCACAAACCATAAAATTCACCATTTTAAAGCATACAATTCAGTGGTTTTTATATATTCACAGAGATGTGCAGTCATCCACGCCTACTAATACCAGCACATTTTCATCACCCCAGAAAGAGACCCGTACACATTAGCGATCACTCCCCATTCTTCCAGCCCCTCACTAATCTACTTTCTGTCTCTATGGATTTGCCTATTCTGGACATTTCATATGAATGAAACTATACAGTATGTGGTCTTTTGTGTCTGGCTTCTTTCACTTATCCCATAGCACTTTGAACATATTTCTGTTAACACTTACTTCTCTGTATTGTGATTATTTGTTTACCTGCCTGCGTCCCACTGGATCGTAAGAACAGAGCCTACATCTTGCTTATCTCAGCATCCTTTATGCAAAGTTCAGGGTTTGGCACAGAGTGGGTACTCAATAAATGTTTGCTGAATGAATGATGGATTTCTCATTCTAGGAATTCTGGTTGGTTGGTGCTTGGGTGCGCCTCTATGCCCACTCCTTATGTGTAACAAAGTGAAAAGCCCCTTACTGAGTCTGTTGTTGTTGTTGTTAGGTGCTGTCGAGTCGGTTCCAGCTCATAGTGACCCTATGTACAACAGAATGAAACACTGCCCAGTCCTGCACCATCCTCACAATTGCTGTTTGAGCCCATCGTTGCAGCCACTGTGTCAATCCACCTTGTTGAGGGTCTTCTTTTCCACTGACCCTCTGCCTTACCCAGCATGATGTCCTTCTCCAGGGACTGCTCTAGATTGAGAGAAAGGAGATCCTTGTGGCCTGAAGTAGCTTGCACTGGGAAATATAAACATTTTCCTCATTTGAGCTGCTGCAGATTTGCATGACAACTAAATTGGAAAAGAAGTGAGGCTGAGCAGAACTATTAATATACTTCATATCACTTGTAGGGTATATTTCAACTATAAACCAAAACACCCATTGCTGTCGAGTTGATTTCAACTCATAGCGACCATAGAGGACAGAGTAGAACTGCTCCATAGGGTTTCCAAGGAGCAGCTGGTGGATTCGAGCTGCCAACCTTTTGATTAGCAACGAAGCTCTTAACCACTGCGCCACCAGGGTGTGTAGTTTAATAGAATTACCATATGACCCAGCAATTCCACCCCTAGGTATATACCCTATAACAACGGTGTGGCATCAGACCTTGTCAAACTTCAGGGGAAGGAGAGAAAATCACCATCGTCAGCCCAAAGCTGATTCCTATGAGGTGGAGGTCAGACATACTTCCACTCCCCAACCTTTTTACCAAATTTGATACCAGTCATCCCTCCCCGAGCACTCTCTACTTCCCTGCTGGGTTCTATAATTCATTGCAATGGCCACACAGAACTCACAGACCGTATTCACAATTAAGAGGTTTATTAAGGAAGTAACAGTTACAATTCAGGATCAGGATCAACTTGGAAGTAACAGGAACAACTCAGGATACAGTTTTTCAATCAGGACAGCTTCTTGGCTGCTGTCACCAGGCCCTTGCTCCTGGCCTCAGCCCTCACTCCCAGCCTTGGCCTCGGCTTGGTCTGGCCTCTGCCCTGCTCAGTCAAGTGTTACAAAGCTCCTTAGCTTCACCAACAAGTGCCCAGAGGCACCCCACACCGCCAGCAGTCTCCTACCTGAAGGCATCCTGCTGTCTCACCCCATGGGTCAGCAAGCCTAGCCTGCCAGACCGTGCCACTGTTATCTCACACCATCTTCAGTGTTACAACTCTCTCTCTGTCTCCTGGGTCTAGGAGGTTCTCAGCACAGGGACCCTGGATCCAAAGGATGAGCTCTGCTCCTGGCTCTTCTTCTTGGTGGTAGTGAGGTCCCCCTCCATCCTCTGGAATTGGCTTCCTTTAAGCCTAGCAGGATGGCAAATCTGACCAATCGCCTACAAGGGTTCCATGCATCTTATTTGCATAGTCCCACTTCCACAAGTGTTCCATGCACCTTACTTGTATTAGCAGGCTGTCCAATCCCCTTGGTGGGCCACAAACACTTTATTTGCATAGTCCCACCCAATCATTTTGTGGAAGTTGCAAGACCATGGCTACAAGGGCCATATAATAGCAGTTCACTGTACTGCATACCCAGAAGAATTAGAAGCAGGGATTCAAATAGATACCAATGTTGGTTGCAGCACTATTCACAATAACCAAAAGGTACAAACAATCAAATGTCCATTAATAGATGAATGACTAAACAAAATGTGGTATATGCATACAATGGGATATCATTCAGCCATAGAGAGAAATGAAGTTCTGATACATACTATAACATGGATGAGCCTTGAAAATATTATGCTAAGTGAAATAAGTCAGACACAAAAGGACAAATATTGTATGATCCCACACATATGAAATATCCAGAATAGGCAAATGCAGACAGATAGAAAGTAGATTAGTTATTGGGACTGGGGAAGAAGAATGAGGACTTATTGCTTAATGGGTACAGAGATTCTGTGTGGGCCAATGACAATGTTTTGGAAATAAATAGTGGTGATGGCTGCACATTGTGAATATAATTAATGCCACTGAAATGGACACTCAAAACAGGAAGAACATTCAAAGTTTACGTTGTATGTATTTTACCACAATAAAAAAATGCATGGTTTAGAATTGATTGAAGACATACATTTTTGTAATTGAGTTTATGTAAATATACAATTAATATATATTTGGGATATTTGTATGTATAATCTAATTTCTTGAGAATTAAAAAAAATACATTATACTGGGGGTTGAAGCTAGGTTTTTATTGATCTATTATAGCTCAAACACAGATTCCATTCCAAATGGAATAGTATGATCTATTCAGGGCAAGTTGGGGCAGGAGAGGAAGGCGAAAGACTTTCTTTCTGGAGGGAATGCACTCCAGTTAATTTTTTTTAGTTAGTATTTTATTGTGTTTAAGGTGAAAGTTTACACAGCAAATTAGGTTCTCATTTAACAATTTTTACACAAATTATTCAGTGATATTGGTTACGTTTTTCACAATGTGTCATTATTCTCATTCATTCCATTCTGGTTGTACCATTTCCAGCACTCTAGTTTCCCTGCCCCCTTACATTCTCATCTCTGCTTTAATTTTTGACCATTTGGTCTTCTATAGATGATTTTTCCTAAAGAAACTCATTTACTCATGGGTGATATTCTTTATTTTATAAGCCAATCTCATAAAATAAATATTTAGCTAAATAAATGTTTAGCTAAAAGATGACCTCAGAGGATAATTTCAGTTTAACATTGAAAGTGTATTACAGGACCGTAGTCTCAGGAAGTTCTCTAGTCTCAACCAGTCCGGAAAGACTGGACTTTTTAAGAATTTGAATGCTGTTCCACATTTCTCTCCCATTATATCAGGATCCATCTTCTGTGGCCCTGATCAGAAAAGGGTAGTAGCTGGGCACCATCTAGTTCTTATGATCTCAGGGGAGATGAGGCCATGAGCTCCAGTTAATTTTACAAACTCCTACTTGGGGTGCTGGTACTAGGGTCCCAGACCAACCTGGTTCTTGATGAAGTGGATCCCAGAGTCAAGGCATTTTCCCTAGGTCCTGGGACTGGAGATGGCCTGAGGTCAGCCCTGAGCTTCTTGTTCCATTATTGACAAAAATCTTTCCAGGTTAAATTTGCCCCAGTCTAAGACACTGGGTTCTGCAGGTTTGACCTCAGACTGTGTGAGATAACATAACTGAACCAAACATTCTGTTCTCTTCTACCCAGTCCTCCGAACATACAGTTCCTTCTGCTTGGAATGTGTCACTCTGCTTCTCAGACAGGTGAATTCTGACTCCTCCTTTAAAATTGAGTCCAAACTTTATGTACTCTGATGCCTACCTTAGCTCCCCTAGACAGAATTAGTTTCTCTATCTTTTGTGCTCCTGGAGGACTTGATTCGGATCTCCATAGCACTATATCCTTCCAAGAAATTTTGGAGGTTTAAAAAATTACAAATTAAGGCATGCTAGTTAAAAATTTGCCCTCCCTCTCTAGAAGTAATTGTTGCTTATTAATTTGAGAATATATATTTTCATACCTTTTTCTTTATGTATGTACATTCTTATAAAAATATAATCATTTATGGTTCTTTATAGCAGCTTGCTTTTTTCACTTAATAAATTATGGACATTCATATATGTTAGCATATACAGATCTACTTTATCCTTTATGCCATTTGGATGTACCATTATTTAACTACTCACAGTTAAGCACTTGAATATTAACTGAAAGGTTGACAGTTTGAACCCCCCCCTCCCCCGGCACCTCTGAAGACAGGCCTGGTAATCTGCTTCTGAAAGGTCACAGCCTTGAAAACCCTATGGAGCAGTTCAACTCTGTACATATGGGGACGCCATGAGTTGGAATTGACTCAACAGTAACTAACAACAACAAGACATTTAGATGGTGTCTTAGTTATCTAGTGCTGCTATAACAGAAATACCACAAGTGGATGGCCTTAACAAACAAAAATTTATTCTCACAGTTTAGTTAGCTAGAAGTCTAAATTCAAGGCACCAGCTCCAAGGGAAGGGTTTATCTCTCTGTTGGCTCTGGGGGAAGGTCCTTGTCATCAATCTTCTCTTGGTCTAGGAGCTTCTCAGCACAGGGACCCCGGGTCCAAAGGATGCGTGCACTCCTGGCTCTTCTTGCTTAGTGGTAATGAGGTCCCACTGTCTCTCTGCTCACTTCTCTCTTTTAGATCTCTAAAGAGATTGGCTCAAGATACAACTTAATCCTGTAGATTGAGTCCTGTTTCATTAACATAACTGCCTCTAATCCTGCCTCATTAACATCATAGAGGTAGGATTTACAACACATAGGAAAATCAGATCAAATTACAAAATGGTGGACAATTATACAATACTGGGAATCATGGCCTAACCAAGTTGACACACATTTTGGGGGGGACACAATTCAATCCATAGCAAATGGTATCTAATGTTTTACTATAGTGAAAAGCCATGCACATTTTCTTATCAGTTGTGAGTCTTTCTGAAGGATAGAATTCCAGAAGTAGAATTATAGTGGACCAATGGGGTTGTATTGTAAGCATTTGGTTCCAAATCTGTCTCCTCCACTACAGCCTCTTGAGGACAGAGACATTGTTTGATTTATTTTTGTATCCCCCTGCATTGTATCTGCAACACTGTAACTGCTCAATAAATGCTTGTTGAATAAGTGAATAAACAAAAACTTTGATGCCTGAAGATTAAGTCAGGTAAACATTCTTAATTTCATATTCAGCTCCTTTTCTGCTCCAAAATTGTGACTGGGTTTGATGATTCCATGTGGGCAAGGCATGGATATAGAGACCTTTCACTATCCCCAGGGCAGGGATAGCTCTATTGCTTAGAGCTGACACCATGGAAGGGTCCAGCCATTTCTTTTGACCTCTAATTCGGAGACTAACTGCTGTCTGCTACTATGAGGCTGCTACCTGCAGCTACTGTTGTGCTGTAATTTCTAAAAAATTTTTTATTCACTACCCACTTGGTAAGGAACCCTAGTGATGCAGTGGTTAAGAGTTCAGCTGCTAACCAAAAGGTCGGCTGTTGGAACCCACCAGCCCCTCCACAGGAGAAAGATGTGGCAATCTGTTTCCATAAAGATTATAGTCTTGGAAACACTATGGGGCTCAACGACAATGGGTTTGGTTTTTACCCACTTGGTGGGATAGGAAGCATGGGTGAATACTGTGTGTACCTGGCATGTAGCAATTTGCAGTATACATTGTAGTATAAGAATGAGAGTCCCTTGTTATTTGTGTTGTTCTCATCTCCTTACATCTGGATAACATAAGCTCTTCCTAATTTGACCTCTTGCCCCAGTCACTCCCCACTTTAATCTATCTTTATCACTGCAAAGTGAATTTTCCTAAAACCCTTCTCCTTTCTCAAATCTTTAGTGGTCCCCATTTCATAAAATGAGTCCCTGGGTGGCACAAACAGTTAAGTGCTCAACTACCAGCGAAAAGGTTGGCTGGGTGAACCCATCCAGAGGTGCCTTTAAAGATAGGCCTGGTGATCTGCTTCCAAAAGGTTACGGTCTTGAAAACCCTGCAGAGCAGTTCTACTCTGCATTCGCAGGGTCACCGTGAGTCGGAATGAACTCAAGGACAACTAACAAGAAAAACCTCCTTAGGCTG
This sequence comes from Trichechus manatus latirostris, assembly GCF_000243295.1. Classification (NCBI taxonomy): domain Eukaryota; kingdom Metazoa; phylum Chordata; class Mammalia; order Sirenia; family Trichechidae; genus Trichechus; species Trichechus manatus. Next base: position 2,818,000 of record NW_004444148.1, on the reverse strand, counting down.
ACACTTAAGGGTTCCGTGGTGTGACCTCAGTCTATCTTTTGAACGAATCTCCCATGACTCACCTTCTGTTCCTCAATTCAGACAATAGTCTGACCCTAAATGTGCCTTAGTCTTTCCTGTCTCAGAACTCTTGACTGTGCATTTCCCTTCGTCTGAACAAATCTCTCCATTTCTCTCCACCCATCCAAATCGTTCATTCAGCCAGGGCCTTCCCTGCTGGAAAGCTTTCAAACCTTCTCCAGGGGCCTGTTATCTCTCTCTTCAGAATAGGGTGGAACACTCTGTTGACCCCACTCCTTTGACTTTAGCAATCCCACTAGCATTGTGGTTTGGAGCTGTTCTTACTCTCTTCAGCTTTTTTGTGTCTTTGCCTCTACTTAAGGTTTGTTGTTGTTAGGTGCCATCGAGTCGGTTCTGACTCATAGCGACCCCATGTGCTACAGAACGAAACACTGGTCCATCCTGTGCCATCTTCACAATCCTTGTTATGCTTGAGCCCATTGTTGCAGCCACTGTGTCAATCTTAAGGTTTATCTCCCCCAGATTCAGTGTAACATCCGGAAAGGTAGAGATGTGTCCTGTCCAAGGTCAACCAGTGTTTGTTTACCTGTTGCTTGAGTGGATTAACATTCTGCTTCTCTGGAATCTTTATGATGAAATCTAGGTCTGTCTTCATTACCTAGTGTTGCTGTAATAGAAATACCACAGTGGGTGACTTTTCTTTCTTTCTTTTTTTTTTTTTAATGTTTTAATTAATTAATTATTTATTTTTTAGTGGGTGTCTTAGTTATCTAGTGCTGCTATAACAGAAATACCACAAGTGGATGGTTTTAACAAAGAGAAGTTTATTTCCTTACCGTAAAGTAGGCTAAAAGTCCACATTCACGGTGTCAGCTCCAGGGGAAGGCCTTCTCTCTCTCTTGGCCTTCTCATCAGTGTTCCCCGGGACTAGGAGCTTCTCGGCACAGGGATCCCGGTCCAAAGGACGCGCTCTGCTCCCAGCACTGCTTTCTTGATGGTATGAGGTCCCCAACTCTCTGCTTGCTTCCCTTTCCTTTTATCTCTTACAAGAGATAAAAGGTGGTGCAGGCCACACCCCAGGGAAACTCCCTTTACATTGGATCAGGGATGTGACCTGGGTTAAGGTGGTGTTACAATCCCACCCTAATCCTCTTTAACATAAAATTACAATCACAAAATGGAGGCCAGCCACACAGTTCTGGGAATCATGGCCCAGCCAAATTGATACACACATTTTTTGGGGGACACAATTCAAACCATGACAGTGGGTGACTTTAAAGAACAGAAATTTATTTTCTCACAGTTCTGGAGCCTACAAGTCCAAATCAGCATCTGGGCTGAGTTGATTCCTTCCTTGTCAGTAGCGTTGGGCATTTCTTGGTTCCTTTGCTTGTGGACTATCCTCCTACGGCATCTGTCTTCTACTCTGTGTGTCTCTGTGTCTAATCTTTTTTTTATAACTCAGAAGTTACTAGGTTTAGGACACACCCTACACTGATCTGTCCTCATTAACATAACGAAGAAAATCCTATTTCCAAACAGGATTACATCCACAATTATAGGGGTTAGGATTCCAACACATATTTTATGGGGACATAATTTAATCCATAATAAGGTTAGTGTTCTATAAACTGTAAGGTTTAACGTTTTCTTTCTTTTCTTCTTTCAGTCATACTTCCCATTGCGTCCAGCTGTTGCACCGAGGTTTCACATCATATTTCCAGAAGGCTTCTGGAAAGAGTGACTACGTGTCACATTCAGAGGGCTGATGGGGATTGTGACCTGGCTGCTGTCATGTGAGTGCCCTTCAGTAGGGGTGTCTAAACCTGCAATGACTATTTCTCCAGACAAGCAACAGTAGGTTGGGAGGACTTTGCCTGACACACCACATATCACCAATAATCAACCAAACGAGGGAGGGCAGAGGAAATAGTGCACCCAGGAGTGAATGCACAATCTCTCTACAGGGACGTCCAGAGCCCCACACTAGACCCTTCTCCCTTGTCATGGATTGAATTGTGTCCCCCCAAAATATCTGTCAGCTTAGCTAGGTCATGATTCTCAGTATTGTATGATTGTCTACTGTTGTAGGGGAAAAACATCACAAAGTTTAGTAAACCAAAAAGAAAGTTTTACTCAGAATATATTCAAAAGGGCAGAAGTGGGAAACGGACCAGAGCCATGTCTGCCCAAGTCCAGGGAAATATCACAGAACAGACAAAAGTGGGAAAACGGACAAGCATGCTGACAGAACAGGCAAGAATGGGAAAACGGATAAGCATGCTGCCACAACCATGTCTGCTGGAGTCCAAAGAATATTACAGAATAGGCAAGAGTGGGGAAACAGACAAGCATGCTGCCACAGCCATGTCTGCCTGAGTCCAAAGAACAGTTACAGAGCCATCAATATATATTAACATTACAAATGGGCAAAACCATTGAAAGCTTCACCTTTTCAGATTGGCTAGAAACTGTGATCCTACATTTTGAATCGTCCTTCTTAACAATCATTGGTACAAGTTTCAGTAACGAGAATCAGGAGGGTCTTCATAGGTCCAACAAATTTCTATTCACTAAATGCTAACAGAAAAAGATAAGAGTAGAGAGTCTTTTGTGTGCTGTTTGATGTGAAAGTTTTCCTAAAAGATATTTTCCAAGATTATCTTAGCTATTGTCTTTATACCTCGGGGCCCAGTTCATGTGTCCTTGTGAGTCCTTGTGAGCCCGGCTCCAACTGGATCATATTCTCTACACTCAAGGAGAGGGAATAAATGGTTCTAATATTATTTCCTAAATAACTACCATTTTGTCATCTGATGTGATTTTCCTATGTGTTGTAAATCCTGTCACTATGATGGAATGAGATGGATTAGTGGTGGTTATACTGATGAGATCTACAAGATTAGATATTATAAAAAGATATTATATCATTTGAGATATAAAAGAGAGAAGCAAGCAGAGAGACATGGGGACCTCATACCACCAAGAAAGCAGTGCCGGGAGCAGAGCACGTCCTTTGGACCTGAGGTTCCTGCGCTGAGATGCTCCTAGACCAAGGGAAGACTGATGACAAGGACCCTCCTCCAGAGCCAATAGAGAGAGAAAGCCTTTCCCTGGAGCCAGTGCCCTAAATTCAGATTTCTAGCCTACTGGACTGTGAGAGAATAAACTTCTCTTTGTTAAAGCCATCCACTTGTGGTATTTCTATTACAGAAGCACTAGATAACTAAGACATCCCTCAATGCAGAACCTGGTAAGAGCTAAGTGCTCTCGGGCACCAGAAAATGTTAATGACTTTCCTAAGCAAAACAAGGAAGCCTCAGAGTGAAAAAAGAAAGCAAAGATGACTTTGTTCTGTTTCATGGCTTTAACTTTTCCCAGGCAAATATGTGGATTGCTATCATTTTATTCTCTGACTTCATCAGGAGCATATTATAAGGCTCAAAAGAAGGGTAAGAATGTCTGCACCTGGCACAAGTGGTACATTCAATCCAAGCACACATTCAGTCCTTTTTTGCATTTGATTCTGGGTCTTGGCTTATTGTGAAAGTCTCCCACCGCTACCCCAGCTCCATTGAGGCTCTCAAATATGGGGCACATTGGCATTTAGCAAATCATTGAATTCTGATAACAATGCTGTGAGGTAGGCATAAGTGATCTCTGTGCCACATAGGAAAAAGCTATTTCACATAGGAGAAATCACATAGCTCACCTGGTGTCACACAGCTAATGAGTGACAGAAATAGAATGTGAACCCCGGTGTCTCAGTTCAGAACACTGTATACCTCTAAGGTCTCTCAGAATTGATGGTGGGACTAACCATAAAACCCTCTCCCAAAACTCCATTGCTTTAGGCACCTTCAAATCATATTGGACATCTCCATGGTGTGCTGATTTTAACACTTTAACAGTTGATGCCCCTTTCTTTGGACTGCAAATAAGCCCATGCTTATGCCTGAGCTCCTGGAGTCATTTGGGAGCCTTGTTTATTGAAATGTTGCCGGGCAGAACCTCAGGTTCTGCTCAGGGTCTCAGCTAATAAATGAGAGACTGTGGTGAGAGTAGAAAGGCACCTTTATTTTGTTGCACAAGGAAAGGAACAATTGGGGCTGCTGCTGCCAAGACTGCTCATCAAGGGTGAGGGGGAAGGTTACTTTTAAGGGGTTTACAAGTAGGAAGTTCATACAAGTTACACCAGAAACATTCTTAATCATACTATGCAGGAGCAAGGAGGTTTACATATAACTATGCATCACATGTTCAGAAGATGGGAGTTAAACTCCACCCAGAGGTGGGGAAGTTACTGTGTATGAGGTATTTAATAAGCTAAAAGGTATACTGAACGTCAGCGTGGTGCTTAAACTGGTTTCTGTCAATTTTCTCTAGTTTTGGGAAGCAGTTAAGGGGAGGGGAACCAGGATTTTAATGTAAAGTTACAGGGCATTCCAAGCAAGCTGCTTGAGGCAGTGGACTTTTTCACAGCCTGGGGGCCTCTGTCTCACATTCAGTTAATTCAACGAATGTTTCTTGATCAATGACTATGTACCAACCACCTTTCTATGTGCTGGGAATGCAGCAGTGATAAAATAGAACCTGCCCTTCTGGAGTCTCCAGGGAACTCCTTATCCAGCTAGATTCTGCAGACTATTCCCTGAGATTTGAGATACATTTTTTTCCCTTTGAGAGGGACCTAAGACAAGGGTTCTTAGGAGTTCAGACAAAGAGTTTACTAGAGCTCCATGGATAGATTTGCTTCAAATTAGGGGGCTGTGAACCCCCTGAAATTTTTGTGTATGAATGTGTGAGCATTTTTCTGGAGAAAAGGTCCATAGGTTTTACAACATCTTCAGAAGTATCTCAGATCTAACAAAATTTAAAAACCACACTCGTGGTCACATGAGTTGCTGGAGAGGGAGACAATTCCTGGTCCAAACGTTTAGTAAACATCCATGTCTGTGGGAGAAGGGAGAAGATTTAGAACTCTCTCACAGTGTCCTCAGACTTGGGTGGGTTAGTCATTGGGAACCAGTGCAACCTGCAGAAATTTGAGGTATATGCAACTAATGATGTGCCTTCTGAGGGGTACCTTGAATGCCCAGCTTCTCTGAAAAAAGCTCCCTTAGTATATGCCTAGTTCAGTTTCTGCAAGTCTTTTATTTAGTCTTAATAGTCTTGATAATAGTTGGAGAGTGAATAGCCAGTTCATGGATAGACAACGCTCAAAGTAATCGGGAACAACTGGATATCTGTGTCACGCTGACATAGCTGAACTACATCTTCCTGAGGTTACCCTGGCTGCTCTCAGGAACACCAAGTCCTCGCATCTTCTCAGTTCCTTTCACTTCACTGCCCTGTGTCCTCCCAGACTAAAGGGGGCTTCAGAGCTCATCAGGGGTCCTGTGGGACGCCCAGGGAGGTGTGGGGAAAGAACCAGAAGTTTCTGTGTGTGTATAAGAGAAAGAGATTCTGAGGATTATAAAGGGAACTCTACTGGTAATAGAATTTTCACAGAAGTTTCTTCGCAATAAGCAGGTGGGAAGTAGATATGTAAAAGATACAGGAACAGAAATGTTCCAAGCCCTCACTTTGATAAGGGAGAATAAGGTGAGAAACACAAGTCTTCATTTAAAAAAAAACTCAATTTTAATTAAATGTAAACGATGAAGCCAATCACTTGGACCTAAAACTACTTAGTTTATTCAACCACAAGTTTATAAATTAACCTCTTTGTGCTGACAAGAGAGCTGAAAAATATAGAGCATTTGTGATCCTGGTCTCAAGATTAAATTTGACTATGTAGTGTTTTTCTTATCATAAATAACAGATCCTATCTGTTGTGTTTCCAGTTTCTTGACATTCAACATAAATATAAAAGTTTTCTTGTTTTCAAATAGTTTCACTATAGAGCTCGCATGTCTTTACCTATCCAAAATGTAGTCCCTTAACCCTAAGTGTAAAGACTTTAATATTTGAGACAAGTGTTTTAGATTCAGAAAATATGGCTAGGATTGGAAATATAATTCCCAATAGCATTTTTTATCATTACTAGTTAATATAAATTAACTTAGAGTGAACTTACTAGATTTCTTTTGTTGCCTTCTGCTTAGAAATAGGTCCTTTGTTTCAAACACTATGAATGATCCTTGTAATTATTGATGTGTGACAGCAGTTTCCTTGTTTGAACCCCTCTACAGTGACTTCATTGAACATCTAGCTGCTTCTAAGCTGAAACACAATGCAAAGTTGTTTATCTTGTGCACAGGGCTGAGATGTCTTGAATGGTATAGACTTTATCTGTTGGGAGGAAAATGTGGGGTTATTAAATAAAGTCATTTCGGAGGCTTGAGTAGTTTTTCAAAAGTGGTTGTGAAGGGCTGTTGTGTTTCTTGCTTCCTGACGTTCAACATAAATATAAACGTTTTCTTGTTTTTAAATTGTTTTACTACAGAGCATACATGTGAACAAGTGAAGAAACAGATTTCAGGGAACAATCAGAGGTATAATCTCTATGGCAGGACCACTCCTTAGGTCCATCAGGCTGTCTCTGGCTACCCTCATGTGGAAAAAAGAATCAGGCGGTTAGCCTCATGGTTTCTCAGAAGTCAAAACTCCTCTCCGTAATGTGGTCAGAGGTTTCCATTTAGTGGGACACAGAAATATTGTTATGTAGAGTCAGCAGGATTTAAGAGCTGAATAGCACCTGATGGGGAATTAAAAGCCATATCTTTTGTAACAAGAAATACTTCTAGTTACCAGACATTGTGATTGCAGCTCTAGGGTCCTGCCACCCCAGTGCAAATGAAAACAAATTCTGAGATGTGGTATAAAAAACACCAAACCAAACCTGTTGCCGTCGAGTCAATTCCAACTCATAGCGACCCTATAGGATAGAGTGGAACTGTCGCATAGCGTTTCCAAGGAGTGACCGGTGGATTGGAACTGCCTACCTTTAGAGCTACCTCTCAGCTTTAGAATTCAGTCTCTAAGAATACACCGAGTCCAAAAGCGGGAACTGTACGTAAGCCACTATGTTTTTTATTTTATTTGTGTTTTCTATTAGTAATTTTTTTGTTCCCTTTTTTGTCAGTCTTCATGTCAGGCGCAGAAGAATCTGTGTCAGCCCGCACAATCATACTATTAAGCGGTGGATGAAAGCACAAGCAGCCAAGAAAAATGCTAAGGGCAGCATTTGCCATAAGAAGAATCACCACAGCAAGAAGACCAGTAAAGGGGCACCGCAGGGGTCACATGAAACATACGGCCATAGAACGCCTTATTAGAGAGCTTACAAATTAATCTACAGTGGTGGTTCCTGAAGGAAACTTGGCCACAGCTGATTATAAATTTCCCATTTGTAATATTCCTTTTTGGAATCCAACAGGGCCAAACAAAATATTATTTTCTTTTAAAGGAACAATTATACAGTATGCAAACATAACTAATAATATACTCAACTGAAAAATGAAATGGAAAGATAATACTTATCATCAGATAATATTTTAAAAGGACTATGTTAACATAATTCTCCCAATTTTTTATTATGTATTTTCCCCAAACCTACAGAAAAGTTGAAAGAATGGGACAATGAACACCTGTATACCTTTCATCCAGATTAATCATTGTTGATATCTTGCCACGTTTGCTTTGTCTCTGTATGTGTGTATATACAAATATATAAAAAATATTATATACATATATATTTTTTTCTGAACCATTTGAAAATAAGTTACAAACGTTATGACACTTTACCACTAAATTGTTTTTAGTGTTATAACTTGGCATCCCCTAAGAATTAGAACATTTTCCTACATAATCCCATTAACAGTTTTACACATAAAAATTAAAAATAATTCAATATAATAGATACATAGTCCATATTAAAATTTCCCAGCTGTTTCCAGAGCATTTTATATAGTTAGTTTTTTCTTTTTCCCCCAATCCAGGAACCAGTCAACGTTTACACTTCTCATTCAATTGCTGTATCTCTTTAATATCTTCTTTTTTCCTTACTTTCTTTCCATGGCAAGGACATTCTTAAAAGAGTCTGGCCTGGAATCTGTTTCACATTCTGGGTTTGTCTGAGGTTCAGGGTTAATATTTTTTGGCAAAAATTCTTCCTATATGAATTTGTGTTCTTATTGCTTTACATTTGGAGGCTAGAGTTCATTTTCTAGACAGAAAATTTTAAGCTGAATATCATGTTAAAAAGTTTGAGTAGATTGTTGTTCTTGTTAGGTGCCCTTGAGTTGGTTCAGACTCATAGCGACCCTACGTACAACAGACCAAACACTGCCAAGTCCTGCGCCATCTTCACAATCGTTTGTTACGCTTGAGCCCATTGTTGTAGCCACTGTTGTCAATCCATCTTGTCAAGGGTCTTCCTCTTTTGTGCTGACACTCTACCAAGCATGATGTCCTTCTTCAGGAACTGATTCCTCCCGATAATATGTCCAGAGTACGTGAGAAGAAGTCTCACCATCCTCACTTCTAAGGAGCATTCTGGCTGTACTTCTTCCAAGACAGATTTGTTCATTCTTCTGGCAGTCCATGGTCCATTCAATATTCTTTGCCAACACCATAATTCAAAGGCATTGACTCTTCTCCAGTCTTCCTTATTCATTATCAAGCTTTCACATGCATATGAGGTGATTGAAAATACCATGGCTTGGGTCAGGAGCACCTTAGTCCTCAAAGTGACATCTTTGGTTTTTAACACTTTAAAAAGGTCTTTTGCAGCAAGCAGATTTGCCCACTACAATATGTTCAGCTTTTTTCCTTCATCATTTCTTCCATTTGCTTTAGCTACTCTATGTTCAAGAGCAAGTTCCAGAGTTTCTTCTGACATCCATTTTGTTTTTTCCTTTATTTCATGTCTTTTTAATGATCTTTTGCTTTCTTCATGTATGATGTCCTTCCATAACTAGTCTGGTCTTTGGTCATTAATGTTCAGTGTGTCAGATCTATTCTTGAGATGGTCTAAATTCAGGTGGAATATACTCAAGGTCATACTTTAGCTCTTGTGGACTTGTTTGAATTTTCTTCAGTTTCAGCTTGAGCGTGCATGTAAGTAATTGATGGTTTGTTCTGTAGTCGGTCCCTGACCTTGTTCCGACTGATGATATTGAGCTTCTACATCGTGTCTTTCCACAGGTGTAGTCAATTTGATTCCTGTGTATTCCATCTGATAAGGTCCAGTGTATAGTCGACATTTATGTTGCTGAAAAAAGATATTTCTAGTGAATAGGTCATTGGTCTTGCAAAGTTCTAGCATGTGATCTATGGCATTGTTTCTATCACCAAGGCCATATTTTCTAGCTTATCAATCCTTCTTCTTTGTTTCCAACTTTTACATTCCAATCACCAGTAATTATTAATGCATCTTGATTGCATGTTTGAACAATTTTAGACTGTAGAAGTTGGTAAAAATCTTCAATTTCTTCATCTTTGGCCTTAGTGATTGGTGCTTAAATTTGAATAATAGTCATATTAACTGGTCTTCTTTGTGGACATACGGCTATTATCCTAGCACTGACAGCATTGTACTTCAGGATAGATCTTGAAATGCTCTTTTTGATAATTTGTCATTCCTGGCAGAGTAGACCATATGATTGTCTGATTCAAAATGGCTAATATCAGTCCATTTCAGCTCACTAATGCCTAGGATATCTATCTTCAAGTGTTCCGCTTCATTTTTGACAACTTCCAATTTTTCTAGATTCATACTTCATACTTTTCAAATTCTGATTATTAATGGATGTTTGCAGCTGTTTCTTCTCATTTTGAGTCATGCCACATGAGCAGATGAAGGTTCTGAAAGCTTTACTCCAACCACATCATTAAGTCAGCTCTGGAGAAGGACATCATTCTTGGTAGAGCAGAGGGTCAGTGAAAAAGAGGAAGACTATCAACAAAATGGATTGACACAGTCAGTGGCTGCAACAATGGGCTCAAGCATAACAACGATTCTGAGGATGGCACAGGACCGGGCAGTGTTTTGTTCTGCTGTACATGGGGTTACTATAAGTCAGAACTGACTCGATGACAGTCAGCAACAACAACAATAACAACTTTTGGGAGACAGCTCTTCCCTTTCGTATTTTGAGTGCGATCCAACCTAAGGGGTCATCCTCCGGCACTATATCGGGCAAGTTTTGCTGTTATTCATAAGGTTTTCACTGCCCAGTTTTTTTAGAAGTAGATCACCAGATCCTTCTTCCTAGTCTGTCTTAGTCTGGAAGCTCCCCTGAAACCTGCCCACCACGGGTGACCTTGCTGGTATTTGAAATACCAGTAGCATAGCTTCCAGCATCACAGCAACACGCAAGCCACCACAATACACAGTTGAGTAAATACTGTTGTTTAAATTGATAAATTCTGATGCTGAAAAAAATATCTGCTTTACTTGCTGGAGCATCCCCTTAGAACCATGTGCCTCCACGGTCAGTTCTTGGAGGAGCATTAGCCCTGTGTAGGGTGATTTTACACTTTCCCTAGACAAAGTCTACATGTTTTATTTTTTTTAATTGTGGCTATCTTAGTTATCTAGTGCTGTTATAACAGAAATACCACAAGTGGTGGCTTTAAATAACAGAAATTTGTTTTCTCACAGTTTAGGAGGCTAGAAGTCCAAATTTATGGTACTGGCTCTAGGGGAAGACTCTCTCTCTCTGTCTACTCTGGGGAAGGCCCTTGTCTCTTTTCAGCTTCTATTCTTAGGTTCCTTGGTGATCATGTGGCATGTATCTTCCCTCTGTTTGTGCTTGCTTACTTAATCTGCTCTTTATGTCTCAAAAAAAATTTGAGTTAAGACATACCCTACACTAATACTGCCTCATTAACATATCAAAGAAAACCTGTTCCCAAATAACTGCAGGTATAAACCAAGAAAACCAAACCCATTGCTGTCATAGCAACAGGTATGGGGGTCAGGATTTACAACACATATTTTCAAGGGGAAACAATTCAATAATAACGGTTGCAAGATATATGTAACGTGAAATTTGCCATCTTAACCGTTTTTAAGTATACAATTCAAAATTATTTACATTAATTACATTCATAATATTGTACAACCATCACCACTATCCCAAAACTTTGTCATCACCCCAAACAGAAACTCAGTGCCCATTAATCAATAACGCCCATTCCCTCCTCCCCTCAGCCCCTGGTAACCACTAATCTACCTTTGTCTCTATGCATTTGCCTATTCTAGATATTTCACATAAATGGAATTGTACAATACTTGTCGTTTGGTGTCTGACTTATTTCACTTAGCATAATGTTTTCAAGGTTCATCCATGTTGTAGTATGTATCAGAACTTAATTTCTCTCTATAGTTCAATAATGTTCCATGGTATGTATAGACCATATTTTGTTTATCCATTCATCTGTTGATGGACACTTAGCTTTTTTCCACCTTTTGTCTAGTGTAAATAGTGCTGCAATAAACATTGATGTACATGTATCTGTTTGAGTCCCTGCTTTCAGTTTTTCTGGGTGCGTACCTAGGAGTGGAATTGTTGGGTCATACAGTACATCTGTGTTTAACTTTTTGAGGAACTGCCAAACAACATCTTTTAACTCTTAATGTAACTTTCTCACACATTGTAAGTTGGTTCCAGTGTGCAGTCTCCTCTCTTGGCTTCCTTTCATCTACAGAGGCTTACACATATGTAGTAAAAGCACAGTTTTCATAAACAGCTGTCAGAAGGCAGGAGCCCAGTGTCTGCTTTGTCAGTTGTCGTGTGTTCTAGGCCTCCCTGCTTGGCAGTCCCAGGCAGGGGTGCTTCCAGGATGACTGGGAAGTGATAATGAGGTGCAGAGCCTAATGTGGGTTAAAATATCACTACATGACTTTGTCTAATAGCCCTCATTTATGCTAACTTAGCAGGTGGTTTATTTATTGTCATCAATAATCCTGCAAGCTTTGTTATTATTTCCACTTAATGGATGAGCAAACCTGAGGCTCGTAGAGGTCACATGACTTGCCCAAGGTCACACAGTAAGTAGCAGAGACAATTCTTATACCTAGATTGCCTGACTCATCCCATTGTTCTTCCCAGTTCTCTTATCAGCCACAGCGGTGGAACTGAAGTGTGGACATGAAGGTAGGACAGAAGGAGAGACATTCAGATAAAGATCTCTATATTTGCACTTCACAAAGGACTAGGTGATGCATGTGGCATTTTTATTTGAAAGTCTAGCATCAAAACATACTGCCACTGGCATTGTTTGCACCAGTACAGGCAATAACAATCCTCATAGATTAAAACAGGCCCCCACGTGATTTTATTGAACTTCACATACTTAGGCAATGGAGGAAACTGTACACTATTTATAGCCTTTGAGTGGAAAAATGTCCCTCACAGGGTCTTCTTTTCAACTTAAGGACACATTTGTCAAAAAATACAGCATTCTTCCACTTAATAAATCTGCAAGTTTTTAATTAATTGGTCAAGATAACCAACATCAATGAATAGTTAAGATAAAAAAAATTGATCTGATTACTGAATGTTTTGATCAAAGATTCTATAGAAGAATTCTGATCAAAAGGGGGAAAATGCAGAAGAAAATTTCAAATTCGTATGGAATGTGTACTTTCTGGAGCCACTGAGGCTGGATGAACCCATGAAATTATTGCTCTGAGATAATCTTTAAACCTTAAACCAAAAATATCCCCTGACATTTTCTTTAAACCAAACAATTGTTGTTGCTGGTAGGTGCGGTCGAATCAGTTCGGACCCATAGCAACCCTATAAATAGAATGAAAAGTTGCCAGTCCTGCACCATCCTCACAATCATTGCTATGTTTGAGCCTATAGTTTAGCTTAATTAGTAAACAAAGTCTGCCTTGAGCATTGTGTTCTTTTAAGAACTATCTCTATGGGATCAAATTGACAACAGCAACTCTAAAGAGTAAATAGGAAACTTAAGGGACAGTGAGTTTATTTTAATAGGGGAAGAACAATTCAGAAAAGGAGGGTGAGAATGGTTACACAACTTGAAGAATGTAATCAACGTCACTGAATTGTACATGTAGAAATTGTTGAATTGGTGTATGTTCTGTGGTGTATATTCTTGACGACAACAACAAAAATAATTTTTTTTAATGTAACTATAATTTTAAAAAATGAGGGTGGTAATCTGTTTCATTAGATGAAAGAAGTCAGATTCCTGACCGTACTTTGAGAACAGAAGGAAACAAACAAAATGCTTTTTCAAAGAATATTTAATAACCTGGAAAAATGATTCCAATAAATAATACCTATTATTCTCCTCTGAAAAAAATTTTTATTTCAGAATAAAAAACGAACAAACAAAAAATCTGGTCTGTAATCCTCTCAATCAACTACTTGAATTATTTTCAATTTTGCCTCTTCTTCCAGTACAGATCTACACAATTTCTGTGCAGCTATAACCACGGTAGGTTTGTATGTTATATTTTAAAAACTGATTTTACTGCAGTGCAAATAATTGAAACTTTGTCCAAGGACTTGTGCCTGAGAGACAAGCTTTTTAAAGAAACCTCACAGTTAGCTCTTCCATTTTACAGGTTATCACATGTGCTTAGCAAAACATTGTATCACTAATCACTCAGGTTAACCTCCTAAGTTTTTCTTTTCAAGTTGCACTTTTATTAAAGTAGTACACTGTGTGGTTAAAAATAAATAAATAAACAATCAAAAGTCCAGAAGAATTTATCATGAAAAGCAACATCCTCCCACCATACCCTCCCAGACCTACTTCCTTGTGGCAATCTTTTAAAAACTTTTTTAGTTTTAGTTTTTTTGGTTGTTACCTTCATAATTTCAAATAAAATGCTTAAAATACTATTTATTTATTTATCAATTTTAGAGAATATCTATTGCCTCCTTACTACTCCTTACTTTCCTTACCTTCTCCCTTCTCATCCTAGCGTTTGATAGTTTTATTACCATCATTTTTCTTTCTCTTTATAACTTTAATATACCCACCTTCCAGAGGCAGATTAACCAGTAAGCAAGGTACCTATAAGCTTACATTAAGCAAGGTAAGCACACGCTTACTTGTGCTTACTTACTAATCTGTAGCGTGTACTACAGATTAGTAAATAAGCACAGGTTGTTGTTAGGTTCCATCGAGTCAGTTCTGACTTATAGCGACCCTATGTACAACAGAATGAAACACTGCCCAGTCCTGTACCATCCTCACAATCGTTATGCTTGAGCCCATTGTTGCAGCCTCCATGTCAATCCATCTTGTTGAGGGTCTTCCTCTTTTTCACTGACCCTCTGCTTTACCAAGGATGATGTCCTTCTCCAGGGACTGATTCCTCCTAATAACATGTCCAAAGTATGTGAGATGGAGTCTCGCCATCCTTACTTCCAGGGAGCGCTCTGGCTGTACTTCTTTCAAGACAGATTTGTTCATTCTTTTGGCATTCCGTGGTATATTCTATCGTCTTCGCCAACACCACAATTTGCATTGTTCTTCGGTCTTCCTTATTCATCGTTCAACTTTACATGCATATGGGGCAGTTGAAAACACCATGGGTTGAGTCAGACCCACCTTAGTCTTCAAGGTGACATCTTTGCTTTTTAACACTTTAAAGGGGTCTCTTGCAACAGATTTGCCCAGTGCAATGCATCGTCTGATTTCTTGACTGCTGCTTCCACGGGTGTTGATTGTGGATTCAAGTAAAATGAAATCCTTGACAACCTCAATCTTTTCTCCATTTATCATGATGTTGCTTATTGGTCCAGTTATGAGAACTTTTGTTTTCTTTGTGTTGAGATGTAATCCACACTGAAGGTTGTGGTCTTTGATCTTCATCAGTAAGTGCTTCAAGTCCTCTTCACTTTCAGCAAGCAAGGCTGTGTCATCTGCATAATGCAGGTTGTTAATGAGTCTTCCTCCAATCCTGATGCCACATTCTTCTTCGTGAAGTCCAGCTTCTCAGATTAATTTGCTCAGCATACAAATTGAATGGGTATGGTGAAAGGATACAACCTTAACGCACAACTTTCCTGACTTTAAACCATGCAATATCTCCTTGTTCCGTCCAAACAACTGCCTGTTGATCTATGTACAGGTTCCTCATGAACACAATTAAGTGTTCTGGAATTCCCATTCTTTGCAATGTTATCCATAATTTATTACAATACACACAGTCAAATGCCTTTCTCAATAAAACACAGGTAAACATCTCTCTGGTATTCTCTGCTTTCAGCCGGGATTCATCTGACATCAGCAATGATATCCCTGGTTCCACATCCATTTCAGAATCCAGTCCGAATTTCTGGCAGTTCCCTGTTGATATACTGCTGCAGCTGCTTTTGAATGATCTTCAGCAAATTTTACTTGTGTGTGATATTAATGATATTGTTTGATAATTTCTGCATTTGCTTGGATCACCTTTAGGCATAAATATGGATCTCTTCCAGTTGGTTGGCCAGGTAGCTGCCTTCCAGATTCCTTGGCATTGATGAGTGAACACTTCCAGTGCTGCATGTGTTTGTTGAAACATCTCAGTTGGTATTCCATCAATTCCTGGAGTCTTGTTTTTCCTCAATGCTTTCACTGCAGCTTGGACTTCTTCCTTCAGTACTTTCAGTTCTTGATCAATATGCTACCTCCTGAAATGGTTAAACATCGACCAGTTCTTTTTGGTACAGTGACTCTGTGTATTCCTTCCATGTTCTTTTGATGCTTCCTGCATTGTTCAGTATTTTGCCCATAGAATCCTTCACTATTTCAGCTTGAGGCTTGAATTATTTCTTCAGTTCTTCCAGCTTGAGAAATGCTGAGCATGTTCTTCCCTTTTGGTTTTCTAACTCCATGTCTTTGATATTTCATTATAATACTTGACTTTGTCTTCTCTAGCCACCCTTTGAAATCTTCTATTCAGCTCTTTTACTTCATCATTTCTTCCGTTCCCTTTAGCTACTCGATACTGAAGAGCAAGTTTCAGAGTCTCTTCTGACATCCATTTTGGTCTTTTTTCTCTTTTCTTGTCTATTTAATGACCTCTAGCTTTCTTTATGTATGATATCCTTCCACAGCTCGTCTGGTCTTCGGTTCAATGCGCCAAATCTATTCTTGAGATGGTCTCTAAATTTCGGTGGGATATTCTCAAGGTCGTACTGTGGCTCTCGTGGACTTACTCTAATTTTCTTCAGCTTCAACTTGAACTTGCATATGAGCAATTGATGGTCTGTTCCACAGTCAGCCCCTGGCCTTGTTCTAACTGATAATATTGAGCTTTTCCATCGTCTCTTCCCACAGACGTAGTCGATTTGATTCCTGTGCATTCCATCCGGCGAGGTCTACTTGTAGAGTTGCCATTTGTGTTGTTGAAAAAAGGTATTTGCAATGAAGAAGTCATTGGTCTTGCAAAATTCTATCATATGATGTCTGGCATCATTTCTGTCACCAAGGCAACATTTTCCAACTACTGATCCTTCTTCTTTGTTTCCAACTTTCTCATTCCAATCACCAGTAATTATCAATGCATCTTGATTGCATGTTCAATCCATTTCAGACTGCAGAAGTTGGTAAAAATCTACAATTTCTTCATCTTTGGCGTTAGTGGTTGGTGCATAAATTTGAATAATAGTCATATTAACTGGTCTTCCTTGTAGGTGTTGAATATTATCCTGTCACTAACAACTTTGTGCTTCAGGATAAATCTTGAAATGTTCTTTTTGGTGATGAATGCAATGCTATTCCTCTCAATTTGTCATTCCCAGCATAGTAGACCATATGATTGTCCAATTCAAAATGGCCAACATCAGTCCATTTCAGCTCACTAATGCCTAGGATATTGATGTTTATGTGTTCCATTTCATTTTTGACGATTTCCAATTTTCCTAGATTCATACTTCATACATTCCACATTCCTATTATTAATGGATATTTGCAGCTGTTTCTTCTCATTTCTAGTTGTGCCACATCAGAAAATGAAGGTCCCGAAAGCTTGACTCTATGCATGTCATTAAGGCCTACTCTATTTTGAGGAAGCAGCTCTTCACCAATCGTATTTTGAGAGCCTTTCAACCTGAGGGGCTCATCTTCTGGCACTATATCAGACAATGTTCCACTGCTATTCATAAGGTTTTCACAGGCTAATTTTTTTCAGAAGTAGACCACCAGATCTTCTTCCTAGTCTGTCTTAGTCTCGATGCTCAGCTGAAACCTGTCCACCATGGGTCACCCTGCTGATACTTGAACACCGGTGGCATAGCTTCCAGCATCACAGCAGCATGCAGACTCCCACAGTACAACAAACTGACAGATGCATGGGGGAGAAAATTAATATAATCAATAAACAGCACTTTTACTATCTTTACTATGTAATTTTTTTTCTCTGCAGGGCCAAGTAGTATGTTAGAATTTAATATCCTTCTCTAAGGAATGAACTGTGTATAGTTCACAGTTCAGGCAACTTACGCTTGATGAAATACAACAACTCCCCATACTATTCAAGTGGTTTAGATATTTTGCTTCTCTCCTGGGTATAGCCGGTCATCCAGGTTCTTTGTATCACCTGCTGTTCTGGTCTTTGTCAGTCAGCTGGTCACTCACTTGAGGTAACAGCTTCCTAATAATTACACAGAATTTTTCATTTATGCATCTGAAGCTGTTCATAGTTTTACAATTTTTAAGTAATAGAGTTTTTATCAACTGTATTGCTAGGGAGAGTAGTGTCCTTCAAGGACTCTCAAAATGCCTGCCTCCAGATACCTAAAATTTAGCAATGGCCTTTCTCTCTATCAGCATAGCCCCCCAACTTTTTGTCTCTTTCTGATGACTACCTCTGTGTTCTGGCCACCCTGTTGTGGCAGGTGACTTTTCTGTTTACTCCTTTTGATGAGAAGACTACTATAGATTTCAATTTGATCTAAGCTGAAAAGATCTTCCATTTTATAGAAAAATGGATTCTCTGTGTATTGCCATTAAACATTTTATAACTATAAAGTCCTCAGATTGTGTTGGCTGGTAGACAATTCAAAATTTTTCCACTCATTCATACCATGGAGCTTGACTAGAACATGTGGGAAGACAGACATGGATTACCTCAGTATTATTACGTCTACTTGTGAGATCTGGGTTATTATATTATCTCAGAACAAGTAGGGTTATGCAATATGCAGAAGAGTTAACCAAGGGCAAAGTTAAAGGGAGCACAGTCCCCACAAAAGACCACCCACACTTCTGACGCTGATTGTAAGCTTGGGGATTCCCAAAACCACCCTCAGTTTTGATAGTTCACTAGACGGACTCACAGAACTTATTGAAAGCTGATCTATTCATGGTCATGGCTTATTTCAACTGAAGGATACAGATAAGCCAGCCAAGGAAAGAAGTGCATAGGGCAGAGTCTGGTGAAGCTCTAAATGTGGAGCTTCCATTTGTCCTCTCCCTGTAGAGTCAGGACAGCGTTGTTTTCTCTGAGTCAGTGTGTGACAACACGTACGGTGTATGACCAACTGTGAAAGCTCTCTGAAGCCTTGATGTATTTATTGAAGCTCAATCACGTAAACCTGGTTGGTCATTCGCATAGCTGACCTTAGTCTCTAGCCCCTCTGGAGGTCAATTGGTACTATATGACCTGAAGCCCCGATGCTATATCATACTGCTACTATCTGGCTGGCCCAAAGATCCCAAGAAAATAAGGACACTCTTATGAGTCATGACATTCCAAGGACTTAGAGATTAAATCCCAGAAGCCACGGGCAAAGGCCAGACCTCTCTTTGGGTAAGGTTAAATTTTTTAACACACAACATGTTTCAAAATTAAGATAGCCAATTTGATACCGTCTTGACAGTTCTAGCACTTTGTTTTTTACAATTATAAAATCATTTTTCCCCTTCTGGTAAATTTGGGGGCATTCTAAGGTCACCTCATCCTACCCCAATGCTGTGATTACGCTCTCACTCATAATTCACTGGCAGATAATTTGATTAACTGTCATATTTGATTAACCTCGTCATGTTGTTGCCATTCTACCTCCACATAAACTACCAAAACAATATAGTATCTCTCTTTCCTTCACCCAGGGTTTAGCACATAGTTGTCACTCTATAAATTTTTATTGATAAAACAAATAAATGTAGA
Organism: Trichechus manatus latirostris; assembly: GCF_000243295.1. NCBI lineage: Eukaryota > Metazoa > Chordata > Mammalia > Sirenia > Trichechidae > Trichechus > Trichechus manatus. Next base: position 2,798,883 of record NW_004444148.1, on the reverse strand, counting down.
CAAGGACCTCTTGTTTGGCCAATTACAATGAAAACAAGACACCATAGAGAAATCATGCACTCCTGTGATGACCAAAACCAACCAGTTGCCGTTGAGGGGATTCTGACTCATGGCAACCCCATCTATTTCAGACTAGAATTGTGCTCCATCAGGTTTTCATTAGCTGTGATCCTTCTGAAGTAGATCACCAGGGCTTTTTTCTGAGCCCCTCTGGGTGGACTTGAACCTCCAAACTTTCAGTTAGCAGCTAAGCATGTTAACAGTTTGTACCACCCAAGGACTTCCTGTGATGAACATCCCCTACTAAAGAGTGAGGATACTGAGCATTAAATTCTGTCAAGTTATCACCTGGGGAGAATAAATTAACTAAACTTAGTGTGACAGAGCTCGAAAGTTTTTAGGTTTTTCTTAATCTCAGACTTTTCACATTTCACCTATTCTCTATAGCTCTGATATCAATCTGCCCACAAAATGGATGTTGTCTCCATTTCTGTTATCTTTCTCCTAGGGCATAAGGATCTCTATCAACGAGTTAAAACATATCCTTTGTGGAGCAATTCAGGTAGAAAAAATGGCCTCTGATCAACTGACTTTGCTAAACTCACATCACAGTGAGGGCAAACGGCAAAATCTATGAGAAAACCCAGGTTTGGGGAGAAAGTGGAGCAATAGCGACCTTGGGGATGATAAAGAGTGGGGATCATCTCATCATTGTCACATAAAAGAGACTGCACTTGGGGAACTCCAGCAAGATGGCGGTCTAGGCAGAAGCACCACGCCGTCCCTCCACAACAAAGATCCGAAAAACTAAGCCAAACAGAGAATCAACAATCCTGAAACCCTAGAACATCAAATGA